>NW_020955755.1:0-56586 GCF_003031625.1 Empidonax traillii | reverse complement strand
GACTGGCTGCAGGGAGAGAAGGCACTGCAGCCCACGGGTGGCCTGGGACTGCTGGTTCACCGGGTTCATCCTGCCTCCATCCCCTACCTCCTGCTGTCATAAATCATATAGGTACGAGTTTGTTCCTGGAGCAACTTGTTTGCTTTATTTATTTGGAAAATTTCAGTAACTGCACTCACCACAGCCTCTTTTTCTGCTGCTGAGTTTGCCATAACTGGGGCTCGCTCAAGAATGCTTCATCCTAACAGTGTGTGATTTCCCCTTCTGATTTCTGAACCACATACTGAATGGATGTGCTGGTAAAGCGTGGTAAATACATTTCCAGATAAACTAATGGTATCTCAGAAATGACCCACTTCTCCAGAGACAGAATGCCACAGATTTGAGGCACCCTTGGACTAAAAAAGAGTTGGACATCCTGCGCCATTCCCCTCCTCCCCAATTTTAAGATCAGTGAAACATTTAGAACAGAAAACAATCTATTTTTAGTACAATCACACAGGCACTCCTGGTTTTATTTATATTTAAATTAAAACCAGCTTTTAGCCCTTCAGCTAACCCAGAAAGCTAATGTTATTTAAGAAAGGGGAAAAAGAAAAAAAAAAAAAGTTTTCAAATAGCTAAATAATTAGCTTGAACTTGGCATCCCACACAGCACTCTGTGATGGCTACTGGCTTCAGAAAGTTGGTGGAAAAACTAGTCAGATGTGCTACGACTAGAGACCAGTGGCCAGCAGTCTATGGGTTGCAGGAGGCACGTGTACACTTTGTGGCGAAGAAAGAGTTAAAACATTGCTTGGGCTGAGTCAAATGCCCAGTGGTGCCTGTTTGGAACATTTTCCTTTGAGTCATTTTGTTTGAAATGTAATAGATGGCTGGTCAATCTGTTGTTAGAGCCTCTGTAGTTGTTGCCTGGAATATTATTCCAAAATGTTTACTCCACAGAGGTGTCTCATGAGCGGTACCTCTTACTCACATCTGTCACTTTTTTTTTTTTAGGAGGGGTAATTTGAGCTCGCTGTGTGTTTTTGCTCACATCTCGCAGATGTTCAGACCAGCAGGGTTGTTTCCCTCAGCCACCCTGTCACTGCATGTGCTTCCAAGGTGAATTCAGGGAGAGATTTGAAAGTGGCCGAAGCGAGCAGAAAGACAACTGTAAGGCAAGTATATTTACAATAAAAAAATTATTTCTAGTAAAATCAATGTGCTTGTGAAAAAGTGTAAAGATCAGTGTTTCTGCTGTAAGGAGGTTTCAGTGAGAGATCCTGGTCTACTGCAAGAGATGTTGTGGAAGTCAGTGAGTGAAGAGCCTTTACAAAACAATCCCTGATATTCCCAAAATCCCAGGTTCATGATGTGTGAATGTGTGTTAGGGGGTTTTTGGAAAAGCCTGGTGTAAATGTGAGACAAAGGATCGATCTTTACACCGTTACTCCTCAAACAGTGGATGTACACCTGCCACAAACTGCACACAGCCTGAAACTAAACGGGAGCCAAAAGGAACATGGGACTGGTGTGCCAAGAATCCCATCCTGTGCCTGAGAGCATTTTCCAAACACTTCTTGAGCTCTGTCAGCCTTGGTGCTGTGCCCACTGCCCTGGGGGGATCTGTTCCAGTGCCCAACCACCCTCTGGGGGAAACCTCTTCCTAATATCCCACCTAAACCTCTCCTGACACAGCTCCAGCAGTTCCTTTGTGTCCGTCACTGGTGACCACAAAGAGCAGGAATCAGTGCCTGCCCCTCCACTCATGAGGAAGCTGCAGATCCCAGTGAGGTCTGATCCCGGTCTTCTCCAACCAAACAAGCAAAGTGACCTCATATGGCTTCCCCTACAGACCCTTCAGCATCTTCTTAGCCTGCTTTGGATGCTGGAATCAGCTGGCAGCTTCTGAGGCTCAGATTCCACCTGTAAGGACTAACACACTCCTCACTGCCTGCTGGACAGGCTTTGGGACTGAAGAGTTGAAGATCTCCCTCATTTCTGCCTTCACAGTGAGGTTGGAATTGTGATCTCCTCTTCAATGTATGGATTAGGATCTGATAGCTGTTTTGGTAACAAGATTAATTATGTGCAAAGGTGTACAGGGGACTGAGGGAAAGTACTACCTTGCTATCCCACACGGTATAAATAACACTTTATTCTTCTGCTTTCTTAGAAAGCTCCTCAGCTTCATTCTTGAAAAGACCACTATTATGGAAGGAGGGAAGGAGAATGTGGTCTGAGCTGTCCTACCCAGAGGCAGATGCTGAGCAATGACACTGCAAAGGTTTTTTCAGGATTACATACTACACCTCCAAAGACACCACACAGAAAACCCTCTGTCTCCACATCAGCATCCCACAAAATCTCAGCTGGTTGGGTTGACTGGGGTCAGATGATCACCAAACTGGTTTGTGCTATTTCCATTCACTTGCTGACTTCAGCCGTTCTCAGTGAGAGATTATTTTGTGTATAGAATCAAGTTGGTAACTCTTGCTTTCAGAGAAGCTTTGATTTGTGCTTTATACCGTGATCTGAGTTTGATTAACTCTCTTTTTCAGACAGTAAACCACTGGGGGTAGGGAAATGTTCCCTTTCCCAGAGAAAATGATGAAAATTGCTCTGAGGGATTAATTTTTCCTGTGTTGTTTGGTTTTGTTTTGTTTTGTTTTTTTTTTTTTAATGCTATTTCTTTACGCTGTTGACAAGGATCTCATCTTGATGTCTCAGATAATTTAAAGCCCTGTGTCAACCTTTGCAGGTGTAGTGGGTGCCAATATCACACCTAACCTGGTCTGTCAGAGTTATAGTGTGGGTTTGATGGGGGATATCAGCTGGTTCAGCTGGCAAATGCTCCCATACCCTTTGCCTGTGAGAGTTATGAGCTGCCTGTATTCCAGGGGATCGTAAGTTAGTGTTAGTTTACACAGGGACTCTGGTGAATAAACAGAAGGCCCTCACGTGAAAATACCATGGGAAGTATCAGTGGGAAAACGGTGGGAATATCTCCTGCCCACCTGGAGAGTGATGAGATATGAGTTCCCTGGAAGTATCCCATGGTCACATCACGAGGCTGTACTTGCAGCACGAGACTACAACCTTTCTCTGGTGCTTTCCTGTGGGCAAAAGGTTGGGATTTATAGAGGAGTCTGATACTGGGCAAAAAACTTGCATGAGGGCTGCGCTGTGGCAGGGGTTGTCACTGGACCACGATATCCTGAAAAATCCACACTTGAAGTGAAAAAGTTATCTGCTTGGAGGATGGGGTGGTTGAAATTGTCTGGTGCTGGAAGGACTGCTTAGAGGATGAACACTTCCCAGTCTCTTCATCAGCATCCCCATGGCTTTCCTTCTCCTCGAACATTTCATTGTTTTTTTGTAAAACAATCAAGCAAACAACAGAAAGCACGTCTGCTGTCAATTCTGAGTCTTAGCAAAGCGTCTATAGCCACTGACAGGAAGCAGTTGTGACCTCATCTGGCAACATATAAAAGCCAGCTCTAAAATTGGTGTTTAAAAAAGTGACATTTAATTTGTATCTGCCAGAGAAGGACACACACAAACTTTGTTTAAGTATAACCTGATTTTCAGCGTGGTGGAATCTGGAGATGTTTTGACATATTTATGTTACGTAATGGAAGTGTTTAAAAGGAAGTGAGATGACAATTTTTTTCTGAAAAAAAAAAAAACTATTTTTGCTTACATACCCATATAAAATTTAACCCTACAGTAATGCTCTTACTCCTCTTTTCCTTTCCATGGTATTGTCCTATGTCTCTGTTGTTTACATTCCAGTTAATCTGAGCGAGCTGATGGTTGAAGTCAATTACCTCACTGTCCTTTTTTTGTGTAAAATGGAGCAGTATAACTGTCAATTACAGATTCATTAACAAAACATCTGAACCTTCCCAGAGTCATTAGCAGACAGGATGGAAAGATGTATCCTACCCATGCCACAGGGTTACTTACCAAATTGTGTATTCCTAGGGAAAAACATCCAAAAACATGGATAGCATCATTTAAAGCATAAATGTGACATTCTGGAAGAATAAAGCTTAAGTCAATGCTTGAATAAACTTATCTGGCTCAAATTCTCTTTTGAGCTGTGGTGTTTGCTGAGGATAATGAGAGGGCAGAGTGTGTTTCCAGTCTCTTCCTCATCCATCCTCATCCATCCATAGTGCTGTCTACACGACTCCAGCTAGGTAGCAGGTCCTATAGGGTATGCTGAGTTTGAAGGGTAAAGAGCAACAGTAAAAACTTCCATCATTTTCTTATTCAGCTGTATCTCACAATACCTTTGTAACTCATTCATGACATTTGTGTTGTTATCAGTGGATTTTAAGATACAAATCTAAACAACAACTTCACATCCTCTCTACACTGGTCAAACCCAGCTGTCTCAGCATCTCCTTGTATTCCATGTGCTCTAGACCTGTTTCCAGCTTTGTGGACTCCCCACTAAACTCTAGCTCATATATCAATCTCCTTCTCGTACTGGGGTTACCAAAACTGGACACAATAGTTCAGGTACAGTCCTACAGGAGTCAAATACAGAAAAAGGATTTCTCTGGACCCTCCAGCTACATTCCTCCTAATAAAGCCCAGGATGCTTCTGGCTTTCTTTGCCTCAAGGGCACAGAGGAACCTTCATGTTCAACCTGCTGTCTGCAGCATCCCTAAGATGCTGTTTCATACCCATCAGTCATCACCCTGCATCACTGAATAAGGGTATTCTATCCAAGACCTTGTGTTGAACCTCATCAGTTTCTTTCTTCAGCCTGCTCCTCCTATTCAGGTATCTTTGAGTAGCAGTCCTACCCTCCAGATCACAGATTCCTCCTCCCAGTCTGGTGTCATCTGCAAGCTTGCTGAGAGTACACTCCATTCCGTCATCCAGGTCATTAGTGAAGACACTAAACAGTATGGTCCCAGGATGGACCCCTGACAGATGGTCCTATTTACTGACCACAAGTTGTATCACTGATCACAGCTCTTTGAGTCTGGCAATCCAATTTTTCACCCCACTTTTCCAGCCTGCCTGGATTTCTCACCAGTGGTGATGACTGGGAGACTACAAGAGGCTGTGTCGAGGGCCTGGTGAAAATCAAGGCATTCAGCATCCCTCTTCCTCCCCTTGTCCACAGTGTCAGGCACCCCATCATACAAAAAGCCGTGCAGGTGGGCAGGCATCACCTTCCCTCTGTAAATCCGTGCTGGTTCCCTTCTCATCCTTCATCTGTTTAGAAGTGACTTCAAGGAGCATTTGCTCCTCAATCTGCCCAAGTACTGAAGTTATGGTGGCCAGCTACAAGTTCCCTGGATACTTCTTACCCTTTTTGGGGTTGATGCACCATCTGCCTTCTTCCAAGCACTTGGAGTTTTCCCTAATTGCCTTTAATTCAGAGATGATTAAATGGTAGTCCATTTAAAACTGTAACTTAGTTTTATTTGTTTTATTCTCGTATCTTCCACCTCCAAGAATTGAGAACCTATTCATCAGTTCAAGGCACACAGAGGGATTTTCTATGTGTGACTCACAACAAGGAGTAACGTACAGCTAGTGCTGTAGGAGTGCTTTAATTTACTTGAGATGCTGTGAAATGTCACTGCTGTGGCTCTACTGTTTTGGCCTCTGAGCCACTCAGGTAAAGCCTGAAGTGGACTTGAGCATGCAGAATCTGATCACCTGGAACAAAATCCATCTCGTGGCCTATAATCCAGTGTCCTTTGCAGTCTGGTTCTGAGTTAGTCCAACAAAGAGGTTTTCTCTGTCGTGGTGGAAGCCCTGCTTTGAAACAGCTCAGGAGGGTCTCAGAAAGGGAGAGGGATTGGCGAGGACTCTCTCAGAGGGAGTGAGCTGCTTGACAGAACCAGGAACTGGCTTGGAATAGCAGATGAAAGGATATTATGATGTGTCAGAAAGGCAAAGGAGACCCCAGGCAGCTCTGATTTAGGCTCAGCTGTTAATCAAAAGTTCTGGGGAAAATCCAAGCCTCCAGAGCTTGAACAGAAATAGAAAGGGCTGTTTCCTATTATACAAGCACATAAAGCTGTGCTAAAGGGGAAATCCAACCGGAAAAGGGCTTTTCTCCCCTATCCAGCCTGTAGCTTGTGCTGGAGCAGTAAGAGGCATGGAGTGCTGGGCACTTTTCTGGAGTATTAACCCCCGACATGAGTATGGACAGAAATACTCCCTGGATTTTCTGCTTGGAAATCCCTTTCCACAATTGTCACCCTCTCACAACTTTCTATCAGTCCTGCTCAGGCCAGCTCCATAAAGAGGATAAGGATCTTCCTTGACTTTAATGGTCTTGAATTAAGCCTTTAAAACAACTTGACATCTGCAGTATATACTGAGGCCTTAATGACCATTTTCCCTATGGAACACCATTCCAACATCTGGGAACCTTGCCTTTACCGGTGTTTCCCATTTGATGTATGATTTTTTTATTAGATTAAAAAGCATAAGCTGCAGGGCAGTTGGATCCTCACTTTCTGGGTTAGTTCAGGTTCTGATGCAAATCAGAACGTCAAATAATCCTTTCCAGGTCTTGTTCTTGTGCTGAGAACCTGGAACAGAGTGTCTAGCAAGGCATGGGTCTTTTATGGTTTATGGTAGTATTAGCAGGATTAGATATTCCAGAGAATACAGAAAGGAAGAGAGGTAGCACTGTGTTATCTCTCAAATGGTAATTGCAGTTTATCTCTTTAAGCAGGTGAGAAGAAAAGGTCTGTGTCTGAGTCAACACACCTGACACCAAAAAAGGGTGCACTGAGGTGGTTTGGATGGCATAACCACTACATGTCCTTTTTGGCTTTCATCCTTTTTATTCTACACTCCAGCAGCCCTGAGAAGAGTAAACCACCACTTTCACCCACAAAAGCCTGACCACACATGTTCACAGCAGGAATTTTACCAGGTTTGTCATTTACTGCCTCTTTACATAACATCAGTGGTGAAAGGCAAAAAGAAGTAGCCTAAACCACTTGGACAAGCCTGGATGGAACCTCACAGGCTGAAAGTACCCACTGAGCCATAAAATGTCCACTCGGAGAAGAAGATGGGAGGCTGAGTGCATTGTCAGTAGCAGCAGGGAGAGAAATGCAAAGAGAAAGAAAGCTTCCCCAGCTCAAAACACAGAGTGGTTAAGGCAGAGGAGAACTGAAAGATGATTACAAGAAAAGTTTAAAGCCTGGGGAGAGGAAAATACCTGATAGCCCTTTCCTTTGCTAATACCTTGGTCTGCATCCTACGAGCCAGCGGGACTGGCTTGGGGTTGTTGTTTTTTTTTTTTTGATCCAATGATGCTCACAAAGATTTAAGAGGGAAATGGCTTACAGGTTGGAAAATGGGATCACTATCATGAAATCATGACCAGCCCCAAAATATTTGGTCCTTAAGTTTCCATTCATGGTCTCTAAGACAGCGCTCAAGCCACAGCAAGAAAAGATCCGAAGTGTGGCTTACCACAAACACTCCTTGAAATCCCAACTAGCAGTCTGGCACTTTGTGCAGCTCCCTTCTCACGTCTCCAAGCCACTCATCTATCTGCTGATCATGTTAGGCATGAGCAGCAGCCAGAACTCTCTCCATCTGGGATTCTCGCATATGATTTTTAGAAAGGCTCCAACACAGGCTCTGTCTTTCTTTTCTTTGTTTTTCTTTCTGCTTTGTTATTTTTCCCATGTCCACATTCAGAGCTTGGGTGTTGCTGTGGTTGCCTTTCTCACAGTGACACTGTCCTAATTAATTCCTACCACTTTACAAGCATCAGTGCTGGGTTTTGGGCACATGAAGATCTGGGGTTTAGAACATGTGCATGCAAAACTGTGCCTGCAGTTAAGGAGGCAGCACAGAGAAATCCCTGGCCCAAATTCTCTCTGTGCAGGGATCTGCACAGAGTGCCAAACCAGAATCAAATTAGTTTCTTTAAGACTTAGATTTTCCCATGTTTTCTGTTACTGAAAGGTCACGATGTTTTTTAAATGTCTCTGCTGTTCCTGGGTTAGTTTCCTCTTCTGCAGCAACCTGTAGGGAAGTCATAATACAGTGTTTATGATGACATCCCTTTCGTGCTGTGGAAAGAATTTTAATGTCATGAATTCCACCTTATGACTGGAGAGATGGGCTTGAACTGGAATCTCACAATCACACAATCCCAAACTCAGTGGAATTTGAATCCCCAGCTGACCTTACATTTCAGGAGCCAAAACTCTGTTTTCATCCCTCATCTTCCAGTCTTTGAAGCAGTTCAGATTTGGGATTCTCTGGCTCAAATGCCTGTCTAATGGTGACTTCAGTGCCAGAACAAATGGGAAAGAGAAGATAAAAAACACAGAGAAAAACAGAACCCCTAAGTGGACAAAAACTAATCAGAAACTTGATGAAACAACAATCAGCAATGAAGAACTCAGTTTTCTATCTGTCCAACTTGCCCAAACACCTCCCTTTGCTAGGTTCACTAGTGAAGAATTTGCTTTCTCCGTGGACTGTCCTTTCACCTACCCACTTGTGTCATTCACACTGGCACAGCTTTTAGCACTTCACCACACGGCCTTTCAGTCTCTAAAAAAATTCCTGTGAGCATTTACAGATAGGAAAACCATGGTGTGGAGACATTAAACAGCAGAACTAAGTTCACACCAGAAGACTCTGGCAGGGAAGGGTCTCGTTCTACCGGTCTCTTTGTACAAATGTCTGGATCATGACACCAGCCTTTATGGCTGAATGTTTTTCACACGACGGGCTCAGTGGTCCAGAATCTGCTTGTTTGGTTTTTTTTTTTTTTTAGAAAAATGTACTTAGCAGGACCCATCAGATCACTGGATAATGTACCTACAGTCACATTCACTCTTCTGGGTACTTCTCCATAACTTGTCAATTAAAGCCCACGGTCAAGTTCTTCACTCAAATGTTACTCTAGAAAACTAGGTTCTGCAGTTATTTAGATTAGATTTTAACACTGCTAAAGAAAAGATAACCTGTTCCTCATGGGGAAAGTTGATCTTGCTGCTCATCATAAGAAGTGCCAGGCAGTCCCTCTGACGTGGGCCCGTGGTATCCTCTCCATGGATGCTCCTTGGATCTCCGCACGCCCACGTGCCCACAGAAGCAGTGTGAGTTGGGAAGGCAGGGCAGACTGTGCTGGCCAGGCAGAGGGCACAGGTGACTGTGTTGACCAGGAACAGCTTACACACTGTCAGTCTCTTTTGTCCCCCTTTTCCTCTAGTTTCCAAACCACCTTGATCTCTCCCTTTTGTTCCCTCCACTAAACAGCCCACAGTAAATTTTGTACAAACCCAAGATTCTCTTCCCCTGCACCCTGTAAAGTGCCCCACAGCCCCAGGCTGTGACCCCCTCAGTCTGTGAGGTGGCCCAGAGAGTTGTTCTGGGTGATTCATCTTGCTGGGTGTCACTGGTGGATGATGGGGCTGATGATCCCCTACGGCAGCCCTGGAAGGGGCCAGGGTGAGGGTTCACTTCTCTGACTAGATTTTTGGGGTGCTCCCACCTGCTGTTGTGCCTCTCTGCTCCTTGATGTGTGTGGGGATTAGCCATTGATGTCTCCTGGGGTAGCAGCCATGCCAGAGCTGGGTTCCCTTGCCTGCCTTTACCTCCTTGTGCCTCTGTGTGTGTGGAGATGAGCTTTAATCACATAAGCCAGCAACAGGAATAAAGCACCATTAGTGTTATCACTCACTTTAAATGCCTCCAATGTGTGAAATACTTCCCTGACTGCTGTTTCTCTCCCAAACCCAAACGATGACTCTGAAGCTGACATTGTCAGCAGTGTTATCCCATGTCCCTGAATTCACTGATCCCAACGTGGATGTCGTTTTCTAATTCCCGGATATTAAAATTGTTAAAAAAGGGGTTAATTTTCCATCGTGCTCCTACTGCAATGACTTTCACGCTACTTCAACTTTAAAATTTTCCCTTCCCTGTTTTGTTTTTCTAAAAGATGTAATTCATATAGGACTCAAGTGACCCTTTTTTTTTTTTATTTGGGCTTTTTTTTTTTTCTGTAAAATATCACACGCATTTCTGGTTTATTCAACTGTTTTTAGAAAAGTTATATATTCTGGTGTCCCTGGCATGTTACATAAGCTTCAGATGTGAGCACAAAGACTCCATTTTGCAAAAATAAATGCATTCTCTTTCAACTCACGTCCGTGGGATACCTCTAATGTACAGTGCTGTGTTTACTGTGCACTAATATAACATGTAGCTGTGCAGCTCATGAACATGTTAGTGGTGCATTAATGCTTAACACACGTCCTTGGTGCATCAATTAACTTCATTAGAGCTGGCCCCTCGAAGGGCTGTGAGTGCTCCCTTGTACAGAATGTTCCTTGCCTGCCCTTGGCGAGGGAGACCAGCCAGAGGAACTTGCTGTTTATTTTTTGAACCAATGTAAGAGTAGACCAGGAGCAGACACCTCCTGCTGCAGGCTAGACCTGACAAAGAGGTCATCTTTGTTGCACATGGCTAAGGAATCGCATCCCCTGCTGAAGATCGGGGGCTATTTTTAGAAACAGGATAGAACTCCTCATTCTTGACATCGCTTTAATTTCCATCTCTGAAGAGTCAGACTGCATGGCTAGGGAAAAGTAAAAAAAGAAAAAAAAGAAAAAAAAAAAGTCTAGTAGGCTGCAGGGCCAGTGTGAGCCGCAAGCCTGTGTAAAAAGAAACCTGATGAAATTGCTTCTTGGGGTGCTGACAGAATTTTGTCCTGGCAGCACCAGTGTGCTAATCACCATAGGCTGTCAAAGAGCCATTGCCCAAGAGCAGCCCATAATGGTCATGTAAATTTTACTTAAGTGCCTAAGATTACAAGAAATTGCCCGGAATTTTAACGCACATTGTGCTGCCCTGTTTATAGAACGGTATAGATTTACCGGCTCCATTTTTCTACCGTAAATGAAAAAGCCTTAGGGCTTGGGAGGAGGGGGAAAGAAAGGGGGAAGAAAGGAAATGTTTTGGCTTTGCAGTATATAACTGCCTACGGAATCATTTTAATGTATATTAAACCCTCATTCAGGTCTGCCACAGATGGAGTGAGTTTAAACGATCCAGTGGGGCACCTTCCTCTCACAGCTCTTCCACATCTCCCTTGCACTTCAGTGGATGGCCACATCTCTTTTGGAGACACAAGAACTCCAGTCCTGTTTTCCACGAGTAAACTGAGTTTTTCAGAGGTTTCAAAAGCTGCACGGGGAAATTATAAAATATACTGACTCTTACATAGCACAGGTTGCAGTGTCTCACCCAGGAATTTCTGCGTGAAGCCCAGAGCTCCAGCTGACTGATCCCGTGTGTTCAGGTCTGGCTTGAATTCTGAGCCCTCAGCTGAAAGACAAAGCACCCCTAACCCCAGTGTCTGATTTGTCACCCTGCTAAAAAGGCAAACTCCTAGTCTGGATTATGTCTTACTGCAGCTTCGAGTCGCTGAGTCTTGTTTGCTTTGTCTTCTGCTGGATTAGAAAGCTATCTGTTATCTGAAATTACTTTCAGGCTGTGACATTTCTAAACCAGTATTTGTAATCTCAGGTCATTTTCACAGCTCCTTCTAAACACTTGCTAGTTTTTCTACATTCTTTTGGCAGGGCAGACATCAAACTGGATAGATGACTCCCAAAAAGCTCTTGCTGGCGCCAGATAGAGTATTATTCCTCTTATTTTTCTACTCTGTTGTCTCCTCCTTTTGTAACCAGAAATTATGTCTACAAAAATATTTTAACACTTCACAAATGAATTAGAACTCACAACTGACCATTTGTTAGAATTCTCATGTTTTTCAGAGGTACTAATTTGCAGTATTCTCTACTTCAAATGTATGTTCTATGTATGTTACAATTTCTTCAGGGTAGTGTCACAGAGCAATAATCACACAGTCACAATCTCTCTATGATTTTGCTTAAGATCATGTCAGGCTTATGCTGTCCTCATTTCCAGTCAAATCTTCAGCTGCTGTCAGTGGTTGTTTCTTATCAAACCTCTAGAATTTCTTGCTGTTCCAGTCTCTCTTCAAAATCACTATTATTAATACTTTTGAGACCTCCTTGGACAATTGTTTGAATATTTTTAAGCGTAAATTAACTGTTCCTGCAAGTAAAAACTATGGTTTGCTTTAATTGCCACACTTTAATGCCTGTTGCAAGCCCAAATCACTTTATGACTTTAAATGGACATCTCAGTCATTACTTTCACTGGCACAAGGTTGGCCCAGTTAAAAATAAAATCCAGACAATCTATAAGTCATCATCTACTATTTTAAGCCGGGTTCCTGTTTTGTCTTTGCCCAACGACGTGAGCTCAGCCCTTGTGCTGCCAGGAGGGAATCCTGAGGCTGGAGGATGTTTTGGAGTCAACAGCTTGGCTGGTGAGTTCATCAGTCAGCGTGGACAGCCCAGTGGCTCCCAGCGCTGCTCAGGTGCAAGAAACCTGCACCAGCCCAGGAGAACAGTTAGGAGAGGAAGTACAAAGATGTAAGTAATGTAAAAAAATCAGGCAGAAAGGGTTCTGTAGCAAAACAGGGTTATTAAACAACTAGTAGCAAAGAACTATGCGATTATTCTACAGTTACACACACTCATTAAGGAAAAAGTATGATTTTCTTTTTTTTTTTTTCTGGAATTTAAAGTGAAAGAATGGCATCCTTTCTAAGTGTGTTTCTGCAGGAGTTTCCTTGAAACTTTGATATTAAGTCCCTACAAAAACATGTAGGCTTTCAAAGCAAGAATAAGACTCCAAACGTCACAGGACAGGAATTGGTTCTCGGTGTTGCAGCAATTAGGCTTTTGCACTGTGGGTGCTGTTGTCACTCAGGTTTGTCATTTGCTTCATGTTTATAGACTTTGCTTCTTCTTTAGCTGTATGTGTACATGCATCTGCTGGTATGTGAACCTCATATTTCAGCTTCACAGCATGGTGGTCCTGCATCATATGTGCACCAGTGTGATGCTGGTCATTTGACTGGCAAGATTTCTAAATTAGGAAGGAACTCTAGCTCAAAGGAGAAGGAGATCTATTTGTTTCCTGGGTTTTTATCTTAATAAAATTTTTATTAATGACATATTAATATAGAGAACTATTGATAAAATTAGTATCTATATGTTAATCTACATTAATATTAATTCATTCATTATTAATGTATAGGTAGTCCTCAGAAATATCTGGGCTAGGCATTGGGCCGTATAAGAGTAAAATGTTTCTTCTCTGATCACACAGCCGAAGAAAGATTCTGAGGTGAAAAATGTCCTAAATGGATACCCTAAAAAGATGATGTTGGGTGAAAGTTGACCTGAAAAGTGAAAGGAAATTAGAGGCAACTACTTCTTTTCATTTGCCTATAGGAACTCATTTACATTAGGCAGCAGAAGCATTGGGCCACTGATGACCTGGTATCAGGACACAACACCTCATCTATTTATGAGTTTTGATGTTCTTTCTCTGTAATGACTAGTGGAAAACAGGATTTTTCAGGAGAAGTAAAAGGTTCTACCAGTTTTTTCAAGGAAGATTCTGATTTTACTTAACGTTTATCAGTTTCCTGACTGAAGAAGAAATATAGCTCAGTGATTTAACAGACTTGAACACTCCATCATCACCTTTTCTTTTTTTTTTTTTTCCCCAAATCTTAGGCAATGTATACAAATGAACTTGTGACTGGAGCAAATCAGAGCAAAGAAACAGGAAGATGCCTTAAGCACTTTTATCTGCAGCTTAGGAAGGGCTTTGCAACTGGCACCTCCACAAGAGAAATAATGTTTGGCTTTTCTCTGGTGTCAAAGTCAAGTATCTACTGTAAGGTCCTCCACAGTCAGTAAAGGGAGACAAGAGTCCCTAGAAAATGACTCATCACACTTATTTTAGAAACCTATCTCAGGAGGACTAAATCAGCATCTGGAAGGGTTCAGTTCTCCCCTTTGATTAGAGAGATCATAGAGACAAAATGACTCATTTAAGTATACCCAGCAGAGGAGGTCTTGCCAAAAGTGAGTTATTTGTAGGGATTAAACCCATTTGCTTTGGTTTTTCTATCTTTCCCTTTCATTAATTTCATACCAACTCCTCTTCCCTTGCATTGGCCAAGATCATTAAAGGCACACAAGACACTGACTGTTGCAGTTGGCTTCTTGTGTGTTGTTTTGGAAGGTGCAACAATTATGCTCCTAAAATAAAAGAGACAGGATTTATAAGCCAGAACACACAAGGGAAATCCACTTTCCTTGAAAGGCTTGGCTGCTGTCTAAGTTGCCTCTTGACACAGTTACATAAAAGACCTACTTTATTTTTCCACTTTCTGAGTCAGAAGAGCTTTGGAGAAAATTCACAGTGACCCTACTAAATGTATGGAGCTGGACTCCCAGTGAGACTCGAGGCACACCCAGAAATTTAAATTCTAACATAAGATTTGTTTTGCAGGGAAAAAAAAAAAAAAAAAAAAGAAGAAGTGGCTAAGATAGTAGCCAAGGATTCAGGAGATGTGGATTAATTTCCTTGCTCTGCCACAGACTTCCTATATGACTTTGGGAAAGTCATTCAATCTCTGCATATCACTTTTCTGTGGTAAAACTTTCTGGATGTCTCCGAAGATAAACATATTAAGACGGATGCTCTGAAACCAGAGCCCATATGTCTGCTGAAGAAAAGTAGACAGTTTCTAATCAAATGCTATTTCCACATACAAATACTTGATTCACAGCAAAACAGTTAAAGGGATGCCTCTCCCAAACTGCCAGTGCCATGTCAAAGATTGAAGTCTCGCTCAGACAGTGCTTCCCACACACCAGCAGTTCCAGCTGCCAAGGGGCTCAAGACCACAACAAAGTGTATAAAAACCCTCCCTCTTCCACACCTTCTCCCCGACAGAGAAGACCCACTTATCTCACCTGTATCCTGTGAGGAATACCCCATGACCCCGAAAATCTTCATTAAAAGATGGCCCTTGCAATAAATCCAGAGGACAGGCGAGCACTCACCGAAAGGGCTGAAGATTTCCCAAGGAAAATTGTCATTGCATAACTGTACCACCACTTCCCTTTCTTCTGGGCCAATGAAGTTCTCAGTCAGGAGCTTATGCTGATTTTAACAGCTTGGGGACGGAACAGAAAGATGCTGTTTGTCATGTGGGGAAGGACAGGGCTGAAGAGGATCTCAGTGGCTCATTATGCTGAGCAGAAACCCTTGGATACAGCCCAAAATCTGGTCTCCTGAAATGCTCCTTTAGTTATCATTCTCTTTCAACTCATATATGAGGTGGGCTAATTATATTTTAACCATCTTTATGGCATTTAAATATTTGGTGTGAGTTAGCTCTCCCTAACATAATATGAATTCATCTTTTTTTTATTTTATTATTTTTCAGAAGAGGCAAATACCGACTCTGTCACTCACTTGGTTGGCTTTTTCCTTTTCCAAATACCAACAAAGCATCACCCTCTACAGAATGCAATTGATGATAATGCTTGAAGGTGAAATCAACTGTTCTTTGCCGGACTGTCAGATTAAGTACTTGTGGCAGTAAACGTGCATCTGAATCAGATCTATGCTCTCCTGCTTTCCCAAACCTAAAATCCACTTCTCTGAAATTAACTCCTTCCCTGCAAAAAGAGATTTCTTGCTTCTCCAGGTGAATGATTTTACTGAAACAGGTACAACCATATCAGAGTGCCAGGGGTGCTGATGAACAGACAACCTAATCCCTTCTGATAAGGTCTCCTACCTCAGATGGAAGGCTCAGGCTTGCCAAGTGACCTGCATGATGTGGCTGAAGCTTTCACACTTCTCATTTCGAGTTTTCATTAAACTTGGAGGTTGAACTACCTCCTATGCTCTTTCTAGCATGAGGTTGTTTTCCTTCTCAATAAAAGGCAGGGCTGAGGATCAAAAAGGGAATGATCCTGAAAAGCTGCTCTGAGGCAATCTTTGAATGAACCAAGAGAATCAGCACTAAGGGTAAAGTGAATCTTCTCTCAGGAAACCATGTAGAATTTAAGGGTGCACTCCCAAGGGATTATGAGCATTCCCAAACTAGAAGGGGTTTTGAACAACTGTTTGGACCAAACTGGGTAGCTCTACTCCCAACAGCACATGGATAAACTTGGAGTTAAAACACTTGTCCAAAAACTGGGCAACTGGGTTCTACTGCCTGATTTGTCTCACATTCTGTGTGTAGTCCATGGCATGTCAAATATTCTTTTCATGCCATTTTTTAAATAGGTATTAGACATGTTCTCCCCACTTTAGAGAAATGCAACAGTCTAAATCCGTAAAACCAGAAGGAGTTCAGAGGAGTAACTAGAATAAACAATAATGGAATTAACTAATATTGCTAAATACCAGGAGAGAAAAAGCATCAAGGCACTAAAAACTATTAGTTATGACATAGTTTCCAAGAGAAGAAATGAAGATTCTATTAACTGGGAAGTTAACCATTTCTCTCAGCTGATTTAGAGGCTACAGAGCTGACAAACCAAAAGACCTGAGACATTTTAGTGTCTCTTTCTTTGCTGAACTTTGTTGATCTAATTCTGTAATTTATTAGGCATTGGAGAATGGATCTGGATGCAATAAGGACTGACCTTCCCCTAATTTCCAGTGAATCCGAAGCCTTTTCACAGAATTCTGGTTAACTGTTTCCCCTCTTATTTTAATTTCCCACGCCTCTTGACTTCCAGGCTGTGCTTGTGACCGGAAGCCAAAATGCCATGAGAAAAAGCTCTTCTGTGGTAATTTTGACACTGCCAAGCATGAGTCCTACAAACCACATGGGGAAACTTGTTCACATACAATCCACTGCCCAAAAATATCCAAAAAAGTTTGGGATAAGAATCCAGCCTTTAAACATTAATACAAAGCAAACTCCTAAAATATTTCAGAGTCAGCCCTTTTAGTGTTTTTTATCCAGAAGTGAAAAGCACTTCCACAACCATTTTAAATGTTTCTTTCAGTTGTCAAAGCCATGAATCAAATAATTTATTGAATGTATTCATCTGCTTAGTGCAGTTCAGAACATTAGGTGTTTACAGTACATTTGTCCATTCTTCTCGAGATTCTCTTTGAATCAGGGACTCACACATGTTCTATCAGCACAAAAAAAAAGTATTGATTGTCCTCAACCACTGGAGACATTTTCATGTATTTATATATTGACAATGTATGTCACTGTAAATTACACATTTACAGTCTTATTTAAAGATGTGAGAATCTGAGGGACCAGCTAAACAACATTCACTTTAAAGAATGCACTGGGTGTAGTTGCACTTAAATTACCCATTGACCATGCTGCTACCAAGGCAGCTGCAATGGCCAGGACTGTGGCACAGGCTGAAAAAAAAAATTGAAAATAAAACAAAAAAACCCCTTTATAGTTCATTGAGGGCTCTGGCATGCCAGGACTACATCATGAGCTGTTCTCAAGCTAACTGGTTACAGCTAATTTACAGCTATATCAAAAGTAATTCTGGTAGCACCTGCTCAGCAGTTCTGCTCTGAAATAGCTGGTTGAAGCAAGTGCTGTAGTTTTCTTGGGACCTGTCCCAAGCCAGTGAATTAATCATCAGATGAACAGAAGATTAACTTCATTGCATCCTACTCCCAGTGCAAAGTTTCCCCTGCTTTAATTTTTCATCTCTAAGAGCATTTCTGTATGGAAAACAAAAGGTTATAAAGTCCATAAGTTATTTTAGCTTTGCCTATTCCTTGCTGGAGGAGCACATGCTTGCAAGCATTCAAGAAATGTGTGACACTCAGTGCTATGGTTTATTTACCATGACAGTGTTTGGTCAAAGGCTGGACTCGATGCTCTTGGAGGTCTTTTCCAGCCTTAAGGATTCCATATTCTGTGATGTGAATCCTTATCAGGTCATTTTTCTTTTAAGAAGCCTGAGAAATGTACCACGAGAGCCTCAAATATCCCTATTCCCCAGCTCCTTCTTTGGTTACTTAAATTCACACAGATTTACCTGGACTCCTGGGAAGATGATGTGCTTTGTCTTGTCACAGTTTCAGGCTATATACAGCTGTTCCAAGGTGCTGACTAATTAGGGTAAGCAGCTCAAAACATTGCTGAGATACTCACCTTCTGCTGGGCGTGGCTTGTCCTTTCCCCCCTCTCCCCCATTTCCCCTTTATGTTCTTTTACACAAGGGATTTCAACTTTCAGATCATGAAGTTCTTATCCCAATTGCCAGCTATAAGGGTCTAAGATTTCATTTCCTAGCTAGCTGCAATCATGCTTCTCATCCTATGCCAAAGTCACTTCTTGGGAACATGGATTCCCACTCTATTTCTTAATCAATGCCTTTTTTTCTGGTTCAAGCTTTTCAAACTTTTCACATCAATTCGAAAGTCACACATCACATTCACCAGTCATATTGCTGGACTCCTAATTTTCAGTCTGCTGTGAGATTTCCACATGGAAAAGACAGGAAGTATTTGATCTCTAAATACTTTTGCCATCCTCTTTCCCTTCTCTCCACTACCACCTTGTGTCAGGTTTTGGCCTGTATATGTGGCTGTAGTGAGTGATCAGCCCTAAAGAGAGAAGAATGTGTGTAAACAAAACAATTGATTCCTTATATTACTGAAATCAGTGGCTTTTCATGAAGAGTCTATCCAGCTGCAGTCGACAGGAATGCAGCATCTGGAGGCACATGGCAAAGAAAATGCCATCCAGTTAAAGGCAAGGTGTGATGCGTGCTGGATCTCAGGATAAGAACAACCTTGGAAGATGAGTAGCCATAGACTGTCCTAACAGGTGTCAGTTTGAAAATCTCAGGAACAAAAAAAATATTTGGTATAACAAAAGAATAAAAGGCCTGGATTGGCCTTTTGTCACTTCAGTAGTTACTGGAAAGGTAGGCAACATTCCTGGGAGACTGCAGCAAGTGAAAAGCATCTTCAATCGGGCCCTTTGGGTTCTAGAATCGAGAGGAGCAATCTGATTAGGCATTGCAACTTCGAGATTAGGAAGAGAGGCAAATCCCAACCTGCTAATATTTATGATCCCTGTGTGCCTTTAAAACACCTTGACCACACCATGCCCACGAGTGCCACGCTGAGGTGGTGGCTGAGGATGGAATAAGGAGGGGAGTGATGTCCTGTTGCATGGCTGACCCTAAGCCTTGCCTCATCCTGACTCGTCTGGTTCTCAGAGTCAAGGGCCAGCCTAGCTCAGCTGTTCTGCAGAGCTCTTTAGGAGATCCCTGCGCCACAATGAGTGCTTGAAACATGATTTCTACACTGCTTAAGGGACAGGGAAGGGGGACAGGCCATCAGCTGATACCTGCAATCTGTCCCGTCTGGTCAAATGGGGCAATCAAAGTTTGTGCCCCTGGTTTTTCTGTAGCTGTCATTCCTCACAGCCTGGTCAGTTTGGAGTGAATTTCTGCTTGTAACATCCTTTGCAAAAAATGAAAGCTCGTGTTCCTGTTTGAGAATAGGATCTGAGGCTCTCAAGGTATGGTCTGAAGTGCAAGCTACTGTCTCACCCTTCTGACACCTCCATGTCAAGTGTCAGCTTCCTTCAGGGGACAGGCTGGCTCAACAGGCAATGTCTACACCAAAAATTAAACCTAAGCCTGCCTGGCCCTGCTTCTCATTACTATATATATTTTCATGTGATTTAATTTTCTTACTTCTTGGACTTACAGTTATTGGGGGCTTACGAGCGAGGGATAAGGGAGAAGGGTTAATTGTTGCAGCACTGACAGGTCCTTCCTGGTTCTTTTGTTTTGCTTTGTTTAAGCTTTTTTTTTTTCTTTTTTCTTTTTTCTTTTTTTTTTTTTTTTTTTACACTGCTCGGGGGCTTTCTTTTTTAATCTGCTTTCTAAAATGTCTAGTGCTGAGAGATGTATTTATCCATAATGATGAACACATGGTTTATGCTGCCTAGGTATTATATATCCATGCATTTCACAGGAGCATATTGTTTTAGGTAAGTGATGCAGCTTTTTTTTTTTTTCAAATACCCACGTCCACAAGGGTTTCTGCTCATGGCCACATGCACTAAAAGAAGACCACATACCTAAAAGCGTTCCTGGCTATGTGCCCTCTAACTGGATCGTTGTGGGGGCTCCATTTGGAAGTTGCATGTTTTATTAATATTTATTGATAGTGAGCCACCCTCTGTGACAGCCTTAATTCTGAACACATGCCAGGTTTTTCCTGCTCTACCCATGGACCAGTTCTGAGGGTTGCAAAAAGAGTCAGCCAGCATCCCACCTTATTTTCTAGTAGATTGCTCTGGACTGATGAGGGGAAAATGATTCCTAAAATGAGGGGTAACCCAAATAGGAAGATGAATTAAACTAATCAGGTGATTTTGAATTGTAAATGTAATTGTAAATGTAAACATTTACGCTGTAAATGTAAAAGAGATGCAATCAGACCCTTTGTTTGACCACTTCAGTAACTTCCATGTTTGTCACAGAACCCATCAAGTGTTTTAATGGGTCATCCTCTGAGAGCAATTATATCCTTTAAAACACTCCACATTGTGTTCAGGCCTTATCAGCCAAAGTGTGGATTTTCATGATGACAAGTGGAGGAAAATTATAGTAATTTGTAAATAGCAATGTGCATTCTAGCCCAGAGTAACATGAAGCCCGTTCACTCAACTAAGAAATGAAAAACCTGGGCTTCAATAAAACTGATAGCTTTGGTAAACTCAGCATGTACAGAATGGTTAAAACTTGGGGGGAACTTTACTCTTCTGGGTTGTCAGGCCTGTTTTGAGAAGGTGTTAAGAAGGTATCGTTCTAAATTACTTGGCAGCTGTCGAAAGTATTCTTGAATAATTTGGACTGGCGTCTAAAAGGGAGTGTTTCATTCTGTGTAGGTAAGCGTGGAAAAATAAATGGAAAGCTTAACAGTGATACCACAGAGCATATCTCCAAGCCCACATCAGAGGAAAGAAAGAACTGCTAAGGTGGGAAAAAAATCCACTATGGATGTTGCTGACTGTGATTTTTGTCGTGTGTTTGAATGGCTTAGAGCTGTAGAACAAGGCTGCAGTTGTCAGGGTATGAGGTCCTGCTGCTTCAGAGGTGTCAAATTATTACTCCTCAGCTGGAAGAAGCAGGGCCACAGTGCCAGAAACCTGTAGACTTTGGCCCGTGTCTTATCCACTGCTGGCACGTGTTCTTTGTTGTTCTTAAAATCAAATAAAAACAAAAATAAAAGTTTCGATTCTGATTTAGTGAGGAGAGATTGTTGTTGATGTTGCTACTGTATGAGAGGGCTGAAAACGGAGTGGGATCACACAAGTTGTGAGACTGGCCATGAAGGAAGGAACTGGTCACCTCCAATCAGGTTCAGGTAAGAAAATTGATTTCCACCTGGTGGATGGGGTTGGCCTACCATCTTTGAAACCCCTTCACCCAGGTCATAAGCAAAATTTACTGCAAAAAGAGATGATCTGCAAGAGTGTTATCCCTGCTTTGTCGGTTCTGTAGGTAAGAGGAGGACTTGGCTGTCCAGCTCAACAAGTTGTGTATTCAGCCCCTGACATCATCTAGATGCACAGCAATAGCAGCATTAGTGACATCTATGGAAATCGTTCCTAAACATCCTCAAAAATCCAGAAGCAGGTGAACTTCAGATGAAATCACTCCAGGTATTCTTCACCTTACAGTCTGATATTTAGTTTATAGTCTAAAATTACTTTAAATCAATAAAAGCCCAGATAAACCAAGTCTTATGCATCAAGTAATTCAATACCATTAAAAGAAACTTTTATCAACTTTGCATAAAAAAATGACTATTTTAGAAAAAGTCCCCCCCCCCTCCCCCACCAGTTTTATTCCTGAGCATGATGTCATATATGGGAACGATCCCTTCTGCTAGTTTGGGTCACAGGGTCTGATTTTGTTCCCCCAACCTCCTCACTGGAGGTGCAGAAGGAGAGAGGCTGCTCAGCAACAGCTAAAACAGGGGTGTGTTATCACCACTGTCTGTTTGTTTGTTTGTTTGTTTGCTGTTTGATAGCTGTTAGTTATGGTGCTAAACCACAGCACTCTACAGGCTGCTAGGAAGAAAATTAACTCCATCCCAACCAGACCCAGCGCACACTTGTAAAAATACGTCCAGGTATCAACCCTGAGTGTCAAACCTGAGGTATTGTTTGCCCTCACTGGGTTTTCAGCATGAAAAGCTTTCCAAAGAAGGGCTTTGCCTGAGGATTTTACACCCCAGAGATATGAAAAGGGATATGAAATCTGACTTTCAAGCTAAGTTTCAGGTATCTACTTCTGCCACCCAAACTGATGCACTTGTTCACAGCTACACCAAACAAACCAAGGTGCTTTTTCTTTTAACCAGATCATTTTAACCTTTCTTTTAACCAGATCTTTTAACCAAGGCTCATCAGGCACCTGTAACCTCTGCCATCCAGGCCTTTATGGCACATGCCCCAGCTTTAAAACTTGCTTTGTCATACTAGCTGCAGGGAATCCTCTGCTGCAATGCATTGGTTTTACCAACAGGGAAGGCAAATTAATGTAAAATTACTTCGAGGTAGATCTGCTAAAGTCATGAAGCCTTTTATTATAGTGACATTTTTGAGGCTTTTGCCTAAGCTTTACTTTTTTCCCTGTTTCAGCTCTTACAGTTCTGGAATTGTCCAAGTGGGACAATATTCCAGGAGTGAAGGTAAGGGGATTTTTTACTGTTTGACCTCATATGAGACAAAATTCTACTTAGATAGTTTTCCCATCTTGAACTTGTCTTTGAAAGTGTTGCAGTGAATGGGAATACCTCCCCATTTACTGCATCTCTTCCCTCCAGCTTCCATTCTTGATGAGATTTGGGCTTGAAAACAGGTGTTTAGGTCATACTTCCGACTTCCAAATTTAGACTCCCTGTTTCTGACAGCTGTGAATTCATTCCTCCTCACTCAGGAAATTCTTTGCTGCTTCCATTCATCTGTCCCTGTCTGAAAACTGGCCAGAGGGACCCCAATTGTTCTCGTTGTTAGCATTCCACGACCAGAAGACAGACAAGACCATTTGTAATGAAAGGGAGATTTTTCACATCCTGTCCTTCTCTTACAAGCGGCCTGTGCCAGCACTATTTCATGCTCAGAATAAGCCATAAATCCAGAGTGGAAGCCTTTTTTTAGATGTTAACCAACTGTGTTTTGTATTTTTTCAGAAATACTTTATTATTTAAAAGAAAAAAAAAATTAGTTTAAGAAATGTTGCTAGTAGAGGCAGTGTTTCACTTGAATTTACACAGAGCACAGCTTCTACAGCTCCAAGTATAGACTTATGGCTACTAAAGTGACATTAATAAATAAAAAACACAGACAGGGCAAGGCTTATTAAAAATTACATCTTCCACTGTCTAAACATGAGTTTAATATGAGTGTTTTCACAGCTTGGTTCATAGTTTGACCATGGTGGTGGTCCACTAAGGAAAGGTATAAATAATTAACATGTCCCTCTAGGTTGCAAAAAGCAGGTCTGCTTTGTGTCATTCCATGGCTATGTGGCCAAGGAAAGAGACACATTCTACCAGCAGAAACATCTAGCTATAGAGCCCTGAATGTCTGCAAGGTTCTTTTTCTATAAAACTATGATTAGGTTAGGAAAAGCTCTGAAGAAATTATTCATCAGGTTCACGGCCAAGATTTTTATTCTTTTGAAAATATGTATAACTAAAAAAAAAAAAAAAAAAAATCCCCTATGAAACAAAACACTTCTGAGCTCATTATTCACATTTGGACAATTTCAACCTGAAGAATGCATCCTGCTGCCAGACTGTATTGGCTGGTAGTTGAGCAAAGGATTGGGTCATTTGAAAAATTATTCTGTTTCTCAAGAGCAATTATACAAAGAGTGGGAGCAGGGGAGGTCGAGAAGGAGGGCTCCAGGAATAATTTGCATGTTTTCAAATTCATCAGTAAAATTTGCAGGTTTATGGCTGTAGAATGAGAGTTGTTTTTCTAGGAGATGGTGCAAGATGTCCCCAACTGAGCACCTTAAAGGGCTGACTTCAGTTCTCTAAGCATCCAGTTCCAAATAAATGGTTGCTTGGAAGAAATAGGTCCCAATCCCACCAGAGTTGTCCCAGACTTTAATCTTTTATAGAGTGAGAGGGAAAGTGAAAGAAAAGAAGTAATCCATTCAGCTGGCCACATAGTATGAGTCTGGGTTTTTTTACTGAAGTACAGAGAGCAAATACCCAATAGCAATCTATAGAAGGATTGAAGGGCTTGGTACAATCAACAACAATTTGGCCACAGTATCTCTGTCAAAAATTTTACCAGCTGTTCCCCTGACACAGCTCCAGTCATTCCCTGGGGTCCTGTCACTGGTCACCACAGAAGAGATAAGTGTCCTACTAGCTTCTTTTAAAAAAAAAAAAATAAGTCAGGTATTTCCTTAATTTTCTCATCTTTTTTTCTTTATTTCCAAGATGCCTAAATGATACCTCTATGATAGTCAGGTGATTAAGAGGGAGGGGGAAAAAAAAACAGCTTTACAGCAAATCCTATAACACTGTTCACAATCAGAATGTTCACATGTTTATATCAGGACCATGGCTAGAAAATGACCCAGGATTGAACTTATTCTTATTTACCCCTCAGAAAGAAAGTGTATCTGTTTTCTTGAGGTTTCTTCTTGTTAAATTAGATGTACTGTTTAATTATAAATAACTATTCAGCAATTATTGCACAGAACATATTCAGTTTGCTCCCTCAACTAACAGAGTAATGATTTATAGCAATGAGTACTATTAAATTTCTCTAAAAACTGAGGGATTTAAATCATCAAGAATCTACAGAATATAATGAAAACTAGAATTATATCTAAATAAATTACTTGTATTTATATTTAGAAAAAGAGAGCAAGAGAGGATAAAGTAGTCAGTAACTGATAATTCATCAGAGTACATCCTATATGAATAAACTTGTAAATTCCAAAAATATGAATAGTTTAAATCTAAACCCTGTAGAAAACTTTGAAAAAAAAAATCGGTATTGAAAGGAAGCTTGTCTCCAAAGTCCAAACTCCAACCTTCCTTGTTTATGTTTCAGCATTTTCAATGCTCCAGCCTCCTTAGCATCTCTTCCCAGGCTCTTGTTTCTAAAAGTGCATCAAGGTACACATTAACCTGCCTGTCTCATTAACTATCACAGTCAGACAACGTGCATCCAGTGACGCAGATAATCAGATTTTTTTTTTTTTTTCTACCTCCAGTCACCCACCACTGATTTCTCCAAGCAACAATCTCTTTATTTATTTCATATGGATACCTGGAACCTTTCACATGGAAAGTATGTAAAGAACCTGGAATTCCTGAGTGTCTGCAAGTGAGAATTATACTTTATATGTTCAGATATTTGAGGTATCAGTAATTTGCTTCAAAGCAGGCTTGAAATCCCATTTCAATGGTGTCCTGCAATACTTGCCACCAAAGCTAAGTGAAGAATTTTGTTAATAAACAGAATATTTGAAGATAGGAAAGAGTTAATGGGCTTACTAATCTTGCACCCAATTATTTGTATTTTCACTTGGTTCTGGTATACTCAGATTACTTGAGTTTAAAGTGGAGGGGAAAATATTCTTCCCTAACTCTACTGTATTCCACTCACTGATATCATGGGGACTTTCATAATAACCATGAATAAATTAGATTCTCTCTCTTACACTTTTGACCAGCATTCCCTTGGCATTGCAGCTTTCCAGCTCTTGCTGCAAAATGACTGGGGAAAAAAAAAATTTTATGCAAGAAGTGAAAAGGGGGAGATGATTGGTTCAACATTACTGCTGCAGATCAGTAAAGGCTTGGGGGTGTCTCTGTAAACTGAAAGAGTCATCCTGAAAATGTAAAAAAAAAAATAGGTAAAATGGTTTACAGTTCATAGTGCACTATTAACATTCCTCTGAAGGGAGGAGGCCTGTATTTAGTACAGCAGAAGTAACTAAAACCTGGTTTGCTTCAGCAGGAACTGCACAAACTGCAGTGAAAAAATTCTGTTCCTGAATGCAGCAGCACATAAGGCTGAAGAGCTGTCCCCATGTGGATTTTTGAACATTTGTCTGACTGCTAGGATGGTTCTTCCTGATGCCCTGTTATCAGCTGAAAAAAAAAAAAACCCAAACCCTCTCTCTTTTTTGTCTCTTTGCCAAGGACAGCGACACCAGGAGATCCCTGTAGGCTGTAAGGAGTTGGGGATCAAGGTAGATGAAGGAAGGTGTTTTCTTAGCCCAGCCAGCAGGACAGCAGAAGAGCAAGAGAGCCCCCACTTCCAGCTGAGCTGAACTTCCCCTCTCCTTGGGGTCACTTGTCCTATGGATACCCAATTATCAGCATCATCATGTGAGCCTCTTGCTCTGTTTTCAACCAGGTTCCCATAATTCCATTTCTTAAACATGATACAGCCCAGTTACAGCACCACTGCACTCTTTAAAAGTAAATATGAACACAAATTTAAAGCTTAAATAAAGTTTAAATAAACCCTTTTTTTTTTTTTTTTTTTCATGAAGAACAAGAATCTCATTGTCTAGGTTGGGAAATTTACCCAATGCTGGTTTTTTTGATCCTTAATTGAAAAACTGAGCCTCCAGTGGCCAAAACATACACTGAAATGCTAAAGACATTGGGGCATTGGCATCTTCAGGAACCCAGCAGTGGTTATTCCAGCCATGGGTTTTTTTTTGCTGACAGCCTGCTTTTGATTTATTTCCATAATAAAGAGCAAATAGCTGTAGCATCATAATGATTTGAGATTTGTTTCCAGCTAACAGGCCTCTGGTGGCCTTATAAATTTGTTATGGAAGGGCACATTAAAGAACATGGAACCTGTCCAACAGGATAGCCCTGCATGACTCTGGTAGGTGGCAGAAAACTTGCTCCTAAACCACCTCCACGAGCAAGGCTGCTCCAGCACTGCTCTCCCTCTCTAGAGCTGTAATCCTGCAACCATTCCATCATGCCTGCTCTTTTGGGGAAAGTTATGTGGATGAATTCTGTGAGTTTTCCTCTGGTAACAGCCGGGCAGAGCATCGTGGCTGGCTGGAGACAGCTCCATGGGAGGCTGAGAGCAAGGGAGGGAACACAGAGGTGAAGGAGGGGATTAACTGCCCTCCCAAGAAGCAACCAACCTAATGAATAACTCTGAAAGAGTCTCCTGCATGGAACATTAATGCTTGGAAATACCCAACAGAAAATCAACACTGTCTCTCCCAAGAGCAGTAATATCTCATTCCCAGGCTTGTGGCGCTGCCAGCTCAGAGTTCAGATCCATAAATTTATCTGTTTGAAATACACATTTTTTTTTTGCACCTTGCTTCAGCTCTTTCTTGGAATGAGTTGTCCTTCTCAAAAAGAAATGCAGCTAACCTATGGAGGGTTCATGGATGACTGTATGTCAGCACAAATGAGAACTGTGTCAAGGAAATTGTAGAATTACAGAGTCATAGAACATCCAGAGCTGGAAGGGACCCATCAGGACCATTGAATCCAACTCCTGGTCCCACAAAGAACACCCCAAGAATCCCACCATGTGCCTGAGAGCAGCTGAAGTCTGCCTGGGCCCTAAGCACCCCCTTGAGGGATATCATCTAAACCAGGTCTCTCCTAATCTGTGATTCAATGATCTGCATCCAAGTCCACCTTCAAGAATGTGTGTGTGTGTGTTTTCCTCCAGTGGTTGCTCAGAGAAGCTGTGGATGCTCCACCCCTGGAGGTGTTCGAGTCCAGGTTGGATGAGGCTCAGAGCAACCTGGTCTAGTGGAAGTTATCCCTGCTCATGGCAGGGGTATTGGAACAAGATGATCTTAAAAGTCTTTTCCAACTCAGGTCACTCTGTGATTCTATATTTTCCAGGGCCCTTCAAATTCAGATAGGAAATCATGAGCTGAGCACAGTCATGGAGCAGAAGTCTTAACCATAGGGATTTTGCACCAAGTCTCCTGTCAGTGGTTAGAAAAAGCCTTCCTGAGGGGAGGGATGTGCTGTGAGTCCTTCCGTCTTTAAACACCAATTAGTTCAACCATGAGACACCAGGCTGCTGGAAGCCAGGCTTTCTTTGCATCATTCTGCATGATTCTACATTTTTCTCAGCCTCAAATTCTCCTATTTGTCTGGATCAAAGTCTTGCCATAATGTGGTATATTATTCATTTGTGAACAATCACTATTAACATAATTTCCTATTTCTTAATGTTTGTGGCACATCCATGAGAAATTTTGAATGTTCTTCAGTTCATTTGTTGCTTGGTTGGACTGTAAAGACACATCTATAAATGGCTTAGTCACTCCCTGTTAAAAATTGAAATATAATCTTTGTTGTCCAGTTTTAGTTGGATGCATGAATGGCATAGCATTGTTTGGTCTCAAGTAGGTCTGCGCTGAATGGGTTTTCTGAATTCATTCAATCTGCTAGAATTAGGAGTTTGCTTCTTATGAATAATACTCTCTTAGCATCCCTCAAAATTTCTTGAGAATGTTCATGAAAGCAAATTGTGTTCATATGGGCACTCATGTGAAAGAAACAAAAATGGGCAGTGCCATACCCAACATAAGTCATTTTATCTGCATAACTGCTACTTGCTTCAGGATTCAATTACCACACTATTTTATGTCATTCCAAAAGCTGCTATTTCCCACTTCTCTAAAACATTAGAAAATGACAAGTTTCTTGTCCCAAAGAGGCTGCACTCTCTGACATGTAAAACAGTTTCTGAGCCACTGTGGCTTAGGGGGTTTTTCTTTCAAGTAACAATTCCACTTTGAAGGTATACCAGTTATTTTGGGATGTAGGTGTCTTTCATTTCAAAGTGACGTCTACTTTATGATACTCTGGTATTATGGAATAATTTATGCTACAGATTGAGATATCTTTGCTTAAGCTGCTCAGTTTTTCTTCTTTCTGTAAATAGGATGGAAATCTAGATCATCACCAAAAAGCTGTCCTGTGGATAAGAGTATTGGGAATTTGGGGAACCAGGAGGCAGAAGACCTAAATAAGGGTCAAATTCTACAGCCAGTTCTTCATACTCTATTTGTTTCCATGGAAGAAATATGTGAACAGTGGAGTAAAAGACTTGGTCTTAGTGACCACTTTGATGCCAATAGTGAGTGGTAGATAACTTTCCTGCTCTAGTCAAGGCTTTTAGTAGAACCTTTCTAATGCTTTTCCCTTATTCTGATTTGATTTCAGAACTTGAAAGCTTTAACTAGAGTTTACCATAATGTAAAAACAATAGCATGTTAATAATGAATAATTCAGCTTTTGAATAAAGTCTTGAGTTAATCCATTTCTGAGACTTACCATATTCTTTACAAATTCTTAAGAACTGTCTGAGGAATGTGCTGAAATGCAAGAAAAGGTTGATAGGATCTCCAAGACAAGGCTGATCCCTCCCCTCACAATGATTAAAGTTGTAGATTAGTTTTGGTGTTTTGGGGGCCTTAATGTTAGGACTGACAATGGTATTGTGGCCGCGTGAAGGAACGACTTATCTTGGCTCCCACCAGGAGGGGCTCAGAAACTGCTTATTCTGCAGGAAAAACACAAAAAGTTTTAATAAGGGTCCTCAGGCAGAGAGGTGAGTGTGACCTGGGGTGTAATAACCTCGGGTCAAATCACGGAATGCAGCACAAAGCACAATCTCAGTCACTTTAGAACTCTTTAGAAAGAAGAGGAAAACATAAACAGAGACCAAGCAGCTAAAATACCCTGCTAACATCAGTGGGGGCTCCACCTTTTGTCTAAACTCAACATCAGGAATGTGACCTGGATCCCAAACTCTTTCTTTCTATTACTGGATCCCACCCACCACAGAAAAAGAAAAAAAAAAAATTAAGTACTATAAATGTAGTTTTAACTTTATTCTCCGAAACTTCTTTATTTCACATAAAAGTTGTGTTTCAATTCCTCACAATCCATAAAAATTTGGGGGTTAGACTGACGTGCCAGCCTTTGAAATGGAGTATTATGCAAAGGAGGAAAAGGGAAAAAGAAAATAATTAGATCTTCAGAATGGCAGTAGGAAAGCTGTTGGTCTTAGCTGGGAGCTGTGTGACTTTTGTTGTTCCTGTGTCACTATCCCATTATTCTTTAAATGTAACATTATTTTTTTTTTTTCATAGTGAGGCAAAAAAGGGGGTTCATTGCCAGGCTTTTCATGTTGGTATTTGGAACTTGGAAAACTTGTTTTCCTCTTCATTCTGCCAGGCTAGTAAAGAAGAAGAATTAGGTGATGTGTAGCGTATATTTGTTGGCAAAATATCTCAAGAATAATAAATGAAAATACCACTCTCTTTTTTTTCTTTTTTTTTTTTTCCCCCCTGAATAATTTGCCTCAACATGTAGAGCTCGGTGCCTTCAGATGCAGGGATGTCAGGAGGTGGATTGTTAGACTGAGCACCCTATCAAATTTCTGTGTCGAGTCTACCAGTGAAATATCTGTAGCTATCAAACCACACAGCCCAGAGTGAGCCCAATTGTCAGTCTCATGCACTGCAAGCATCATAGGCAACCAAATATTTTCGTTAACAGTGCGTCAGAGTAATTAAGGTTAATTACCTGCAGCTACAGAGGTCTGCTATTGGCACAACAATCTGCTTCCATGACAACCTGAAATTCATTTGATCTTTCTGTGTTTTCAAAGCACGGGTAATTTAGATTTTTCTCATGCCCACAGCCAGTGGAGTCAAAGCTTTTACAGTTTTTAATTAAATGAAAACTGTGAATACCTGGTGGCCTGACATCAGAAATCCTGCCTTCGGACGGCTCAGAGAACTTCCACAGGTGGTAAAATTACGATGATTTCTTATTGTAAGAAATTCTGTGGGTTTCCTGTTATTCTGCAGGACTAGTAATTAAGTCTATTCCACTCAGGGGAGGCAATGAAAGAGGGCAAAGCAGTCTTGGTCATTGTGTCTGGCAAGGCCATGCCAGTGCTTTCAGCAAAACATGCCATTTCCAAAACAAGATGGGGGGAAAAAAGAATATGAAAGGGGTAAATGTAAAGTTGGGTAGAAAGTGGTTTTCCTGTACTGGCAAAAGGCTTGAAATTTCCAAAGCAATTCCTAAGAGACAAAGAGAATTTGTTTTCATCAGATGTGACAGCACAAGAGCCTCGTAATCGAGGGGAATAAAGAAACCCACCAGGAGGTAGGACAGTTCAGATCAAATGCCAGTTCCACTCTAAATTATTCTGCATGGCAGGGCATCTTGACTGCCACAGTCTCAGATGTCACGAGTGGAGAGGGACACAGTGTGTTTACAATATTTCAAATAATTGTATGCTGGTCCTGTCAAAGGGATGAATGCATCCATTTACAAGCAGAAGGAATCACACACATAACTGGCTGAAGGGCTAACTTGCTGTAAACCATGCATCACTAAGACTGCCCTGGGTTTTTTGGCTGTGATTTGCTGTAAGAAAATATAAAACCCAACAGTGTCATGGTTTTTATTCTTTTTCCATAAATTACTGGGATATTGGCTTTTTTTTATTGAAATTTTATTGAAATTTGTTTGGGCAGACCTATTTCAGGGTGGGAAAAAGCTTCCAGATGTTGTTTGCTTGAAGGAAATGCACCTATTCTTACCTCAGGAGAAACAGAATGGTTAAAGTCATCACTTGCCTAGAAACAGCTTAGAAATAACACAAAAAACTCAGTGGTTCTTTTGGAAACAACCACAATTTGCCTTGTGAGTACTCCTAGAGACACACCAGTGCTGGGTCTCCACAGGAAAGGAGATACCTCCTTAATATCCCACACAGAACAGTCTCTACAACCTGAGAGCTGCTCCCCAATATCAGCCACAGAAAGGGTCTGCCCTCAGCTGTGCTGCCTTTGGGTTAGCCCTGAGCTCAGGCTTTTGGTTTAGTTTCATCCAGAATTCGTATTCTAGAATCTGTGAAGTTTTTCACCAAAGCAGATATGATTTCAATGTTTGGATCTGTCAACCAGAAAAAAAAAAACAAACACCCAAAAACACCCCAAAAATACACACACACACACACAAAAACCCCACCAACAAACAAAACAAAAAACAAACCCAGAAACAAAACAGAACAGAACAAAACAAAACAAAAAAACCCCACACTTACTTAGTCAAATTCTTCTCTTCAGGTATCTCTGAGAAGAGATTTTAAGAGCCTGATTCTTTCCAAGAGCAGCTCTTTGCCTTTTGCTTTGTAGCCTTGGGTTCAGTCGAGTCCCATGCTGTGAGTTGCAGTTCAATCTGCTTGCAGTGTGATGCTCCAGATGATGCTGACAAACCACGACCCATTTCATCAAGTGAAACATAGTTCCTTCCAGAAAACATAAAATAAATATTTCAGGGGTGTTTTACACTGTGGCCAGGCTGCAGCTGCACAGATCTCTAATGTTAAAGTCCTTAGATCTGTCCTGGTTCATATAATCCTTCCCAGGAGCTACCAATGGAAGCAAAACTTGATGTTTTGCATTAATTGCCTTCAGGTTTGCTTCTCACTCAGTGCACTCAGCATGCATCCCTGTAATTTAGCTCTTCTGAGTTAAGCCTTCAATAATTTCATATCAATATTACATAGCAGTAATGGCTAAGAGATTACTCCTCTCCCTCTCCTTGCTCCATTGATTTGGATGTCTTTGTCTGAAAGTGCTGTAATCACCTTCCAGCAGCAGCACATGTGACAATCCCCCACTTGCCTGAAATACACCATAATAATTTTGTCTTTGAAGGACAATGTGGAGGAGAAAATTTCTCATTCAGATCCAAGAGACCCTTAGAGTTGGTAGCTATTTCAGGAGAGAGCTATTTCAGGAGTTTTATCTGAAAATGAATTAACTGTGCATCTAAAATTAGTGATAAGAAGTGCATTGTTTTGTCATCTGAAGAAACTGTACTGCTTGCTCACAAAAAACTTCCTTTTAGATCCAAATAGTAGAAATGGTAGTAAAGTGTCATCCAATGGCTATTCTATTAAGCTGTAGTTGATTTTAGTTTTACAAAATGAAAAGTACCAAACACTGGAAGACTGGACTAAGTGCACACAGTCCCTGTCTTCTCTCCATTCATGTGCTGATTGACTGGGGAATGTGGTGCACAACCCAAAACTGATGTGGTTTTAGCTGTGTGTGCAATTTTCGAATTAACCATTTTTTTAAAAGTTGTTCTAAACTATCAATCTGTCATCAAACTTAGGAGCAGAACATCTTGTCCTTTTTGGAGAGAAGGGACAAATTTTTAGGAGTGTGTTTTTTGCTTTCTTGCTTAAGGTTTTTTTCATCACGGTTTTACAGGAAGATCTGCCTACTGTTGTAATCCAAGCATCCATGCCCAGAGGGCACCAAAATGTTCCACCTACCTTCCTGCTGCCCATTGTCCCAGCAGCTCCACTTAAACTCCCAGTCCCAACATGTGTCCAGTCCTGGCTGTGCTTTTTTACTCATGGGACTTGACTGAACGGCTCTGGGTGAATGCTGTAGGGATCTTCCTCTCCACTCCTGCTTCTGACCTTATCTTGCTGATTTTGAATGGGTTTGGATCACAGAATCACAGAACAGTTTGTGTTGGAAGGGACCTTAAAAATCATCTCATTCCAACCCCCCTGCCATGGGCAGGGACACCTTCCACTAGCCCAGGCTGCTCAGAGCCCCATCCAACCTGGCCTGGGGCACTCCCAGGGATGGGGCAGCCACAGCTTCTCTGGGCAACCTGTGCCAGGGTCTTACACCCTCATAGTGAGTAATTTTTTCCTAATATCTAATCTAAAACTGCTCTCTTTTAGTTTGAAACCGTTCCCCCTTGCCCTGGCACTCCAGACCCTTGTAAATAGTCTCTCTCCGTCTCACATCAGCTTGGTCTTTTAGATCTTTTGCCTTCTGAGACTCTGCAACCTGTGATCTCACCTTGTTAGTGGGAGGGGTTTTTTAATATTTTTTTTTTAATTTTTAATTTTTTTAATGTGCTTGAAAACCCACTGGGCTCCTGCACAGCTGGTAACTCCATCAGACATCTTGGGGCAGTGCCAACCTGTGCCACTCTAGAACAAGACACAACGCAAAGACAAATTCCTTTTATGCCAGCTCCTTCTGCAAAGAATACTTATCGAGAGATCCACAGCAGGTCCTGAAGAACAAACCAGAAAGTTACTCCATCTCCAGGAGACACCCTCAGACCCCGAGTCTCCTTGTCCTATAGTCCTTGTAATAATTTCTGCTCGAAGCAGGACAAGTGTAAAACAATAAACACATGAGAATGTTTGTGTTCAAAGTGCCCTTTCCAACAGGACCAAAGGTTGTGTCAGAGGGAGAGCAACTGAAGCCAATTAAATCAGCGCTGGCGCGATGCAAAAGGTTAGAGTAGGCAATGAGCAAGCAGGCCCTGCTCTTGCAAATGATTAGTTTGTTTGTTAGGCTTGAGTGATAGGGGTCAGGGAAGTGTTTGTGTGCAGCTAAAGCTCCCACCCTTTTTTGAACAGGCTCTGTGTGCTGCAGGTTGAGGCAAACCCGCTCGCTGACTTCTGTCTTTTCCACAGCCACAGCAAGGACTGAGCCCAGCTATTCCTTTCAAGCTTAGCTTTCTTGGAGCTTCCTCTGGGGGATTCCTCTGTTGCAGCTGCATGTGTCCCCCGCTCCCCAGCACACTCCAAACCCTCATGTACAATGTGGGGAATAAATAAGGTCTGTGTGCCAGCGTGAGTCAGCAGCAAACACCGTCCCTGAGCAGCTGAGTGGAGGGTGCTACGCCATGAGCCCTCTCTATCTGTGTGTAGGGTCCCAGAACAGTGTCCTGTTCTTGGCAGTTCAGTTAATTCCCAATGTATCTGGAGCTTGTTGTTGCTGTTTTTCATTTGCTGTGTGCTTCTGGGCTGAGAAACTGCCAAAATACCGTCAAAGCAGCAATCCTCGTGGCTCTATCCTCATGAGATTTCCTTTCTTCTTCCCTGATCTCATGCAACTCCCCACCCAGCTTTTCCATGTCCAAATGATCCAGATAACTGGGTCAGAACTGGCAGTTCTGAGCGCTTATCCAGCAGAGAATCACAAAAGTGTTTTTCATATAAGTCCATTATTATTGTATTATGGATGTTTACAGACTTGAATGAATAAAACAAACCATTATCTGTCATATAGCTACCCATTTAACTTCAAAAGCACATTTCATTGTACACTTTTCCTGAATGTTTGAGCTTTCCTAGCAGAATTCCCATGGAAAACACATTCATTTTACTGTAGTTTGAATTTTGAGCTGTCCGCCAGCATCTTTAACTGCATAGCCAAAAGCAATGTGACTTTTCAATTTTCCATTCAACCATGCAGTTTGTAGTGTCTCATGTTGAAAGTGTACATGGAAATTATGTATATTGCATACAATACTCCACAGCAGTACCAGTCTACTGATGATATTCACAAATGTTTTGAATTAAAGCAGAGATGAGAACTTTGTAAGCTGTTCTCAAGCATCTTTGGATGATCCTTGTGGGCCCCTTCCAACTCAGGATATTCTATAATTCTATGATATCCTATCTTGTGAAAATGGAAAGAGGTAAAATGATTGTTTAAATGTTTTACTGCAATTTCCATAGTGAGCACAAATATATACTTTTACTTCTGTGGCACATGAGTGACATTTCTAACCCCCTTAAGAAAACAAGGACCGGTAGCTTTATCTTGAAAATGGTGCCTGAAGTTGCAAGCCTTGAAGAAGTCAATGTCAACTGTCATCTTACAGTTCCACGGGCATTTTTCTCATTGACAAAATCAATTTAAACTGTTCCTTGCCCTTCCTTCCAACTGCTCATTTCCATTCCCTGGCTGGCCTGTCAATCAGTCTGGCACAACTGATTGTGGACTTTCTCGATTTACCCTTTCTAGCCAACTCTTTTTTCCCCCTGATGGATTATTTTCAATGTGCAGCTTTTCCCCAGTTCAGCTCCTCTGTTTCATTGTGACCCTGTAGCAGTGGGAGGGTGGGTTTGAGGTGGCAGCACAAGGGCACAAAGGGAAAAGCCTGGCTTTGCTGCCGAGAGCAAGCCTGATGTGACAATGGTTTCAGACACTAAAACAGAATTTTGGTTATCTCTAGAACCTTTGTGGGAAGGGTTTCTGCAATTCGAATGTTCATCCATCTAAAATCACTGCAAAACTTGTATTTTAGGTCTGGACACCACTCCTTCAGATAAAGACAGCAACAAAAAGCAGTGCTGCCTTGAGTGCACTGTCTTGTAGAAGAGCACAACGTTCAGTATGAGTGCTTTGGATCTAACTCAGGCACAGCCTGCTCCTGACACTCGGGAAGTCTAACTCATGCCTTCCTCAAATGGCTTCTGATGCTCAACCACATCCAATCCTGCAGCCGGTGTCAAAATGTGAAGTGACTGCTCTGGAACACAGACGAGGATAAATTAAGAACTGCTGATGAGAACACGCTTCTGCATTCAACAGTTCTTAGTCAAGTCCGTGGCAAGATTCCTTTTGGCTTTGATATTAAAGGAAATTGAATTACGTTTTTCGTTGTTCTCTGCTGGGTTTTGGTGCGGGTTCTTTTACAGCTTTTTCCTTCCTTGACTAAGCTCTTTCAGCTTTCCCTCACCCAACCCAGCCTTCAGTCCTGAACTATCTGCCCAGCACAAAAGAGTGCTTCTTCAGGGCTCCAGAGGACAAGCGAAATATTTCATGTTTACCTTGTGGAGGAATGGGGTGGGTGGGAATAATTCCTTTAGGACGAAAATATCTATCTAATGTATCTGCAGACCAGTTTGCTGGGTTGTGTATCTCTCCTGATGACAGGTTAGGATTCCTATTGCATCAGTAATATTCATTTACTAAAGGTCACAGAATCCCATGCACTCTCACAGCAGTATTTTATAACCATGGTGATCAGAGGATGGATGAAGTGATGTAATCATCGTGGAGCAGCAAGGACAGGCTGCTCTTCGGGGAGCCAGGACTCACAGCAGTGCAGGCAGGGGCACAGAGCTCACCAAGGGAGCTGCCCCACCCCACCCCACCCAAACCCAGTGGCAGTAACCCCAGTCAGCCAAAAAGCCCATAATGAGTGTGAGAACAGGCTAAAAGTAAAATCAGTGGGCTGGGTTAAGGGCCAAAATCAGAAAGGTGATGAACTGGGCACAGATGTACCAGCAACATAACTTGGGTGAGTGGCAAAGGGCTGAGCCTAAAAGTAGCCTGTGAGCAAAGGAAGGTCAGAGCCCCACAACAGTCTGACAGCTCTTTCTCCAAAGCTGCTCTTTCACAGCCATCTGAACCCCTGGGTAATTTGGCTGTGCTGCATCAGAGCTGGCTCGGGGACCTGGTTAATTGTTGGCTGGGAGCTGTGGCCTTCTTTTCCAAAACCAAGTGATTTTACAACGAGAAAAATCGTGTAGGTTTTAGAGTTCATCAGGTTCTCTGTCAAGACACTGCACCTCATGCCTCACCTCTTCTTTCACGTGTGAAAGGTTTCCCACTGTCATGGAGTAAGAGCTATCAGAGGTTGAACATAAAAAAAACCCAGTGTTGTTGTTATGTTGCTTATTGAATAGCATTTCAGTTCCTCAGTGGTGGGTGAGATTATTCCAGTATAAGAATTTTATGATATTGTTTCATGATATTATTAGCATAATATTAAGATATTACGAAATCTTATAGCATTTGGTGTTGGAGCCTGTGTTTTGATCTAATCCTGCAGAAGCTTTTATATGTGAAAAGAATACAGAAAATCATTCATCTTTCCCTTTCTCAATTAAAGGGTGTAATCAACAGGGAACATGCCAGTTGCCTGGTTGCAAGATATAACATTCGTGTTTATGATGGCAAGAGAGACATAAAAATCTTCACAGTCCTTGGCGTACCTTCCATGTGGGTCTTGGCACCCAGGGCAATGCCATTTCACCCAGAAAACTGCTGTCTCTTATTCAGTGTGGTAACCAAGCACACTGGCCAGGGATAATTTTGGAATAAATCCTTACTTCTTTCTCAAAAAAAGAAAAAAAAGTTCTTTAAAAAGAGAGATTTTTGTTGTGGTTAAATTAAAAAAAAATAAAATGAAGGATATGTACTCATCCACAGTGTGAATTCTTTGAAAAGCACAGAGTTTTAATTGTTGAAGTGGAAAAATCAACTATTTAAGAAATGTAAAACCCACTTTTTATTTCAGGTTTGAAACATAGTGATTCTCTGAGCCAGGACACACAAATTTTAGCTTTACCTTCTAGGGTTTGGCTTCCCATGTATCCTGGCAATTAGTTTGGCCTCTACGGTAGAATTCTGGGCCTGAGCTTGATTAAGAGAACATTTATGAATAACATCCTCAGAAAAATTAAGGCCATGGCCAGGACCAGGCCACAGTGGCAGTGAAGTAGGTGTGCTCTATGGCTTAGCTGTTCCATAAAACAGGAGAACCAGACAGCTCATAACTCCTTACATTGATAGCAGTCATCACTCCTCTTTCACAGCTTGCTGAGCCCGACTGGAAATTCCTGAAATTTTCATTTCACTTCTTTCTCAGTGCACTCGCCAAATTCAGTGGAAAACACCAGGCACCGTGGTGTATTTATTAAATATGATGCTATTGATATGATGGATTAATCATGGTTTCACAGAGGGAGGGAAAGGCTTTAATCTCTCTTAAAAAAATAATTGGGTATTAAAAAACACTATTACCTACATAGGGCCAGATCCTGCAGCCCTTACTACCACTGATACGACTGAGAATAAAAGAAAACTGGCAATAATCTTTTCTAGAGTAGTTGCCTCGAGTCTTTCTGCACTCAGTGAAGAGAAATGGTCACTCAGCAGGTGCTTAGAATACATGTGTGGGCTAAGAGGGCTCAGGGATTATCTGTGTCTGTCTGCTGACACAAGGGCAAAAAGGTGTTTCAGCTGGGCACCTTGCATTTAAATCCTGATGAGAAGAATCCCACCCTTACTCTGAAAGGTGGAATGCAGTCAGAGGTACCAGAAAATATCCCCATGAGAATCTGTAGGATTTAAACAGCTGGTTTTTGGTTTTTTTTTCAGCTGTTGTTCCAGCAGCCCACAGAAAGGAAGTGTTTTATCTCTGTGGTATTAAACAGGAGGTGATAGATGTGTGTCTGAGAGGATGATCTACCATTTAACACACAGAGGGTTCTTTTTCATAGTCAAAGGGCCAAAAATATCTCAGGGCTATTCATGAGGTTTTACAAACTCACTCATCCCTGAAGTTTGTCTGCCAGGACTTCTTCCCCTTCTTCAGGCATGCACTTTTAGACTTTGCAGAATGGTTCTCACAGTTCCAGAGACAAGTTCCTAGATGCTTCCCTCATTATCCTGCAACCACTTGCAAGGAGAGTGAGGTTATGGTGCTCCAAGGGGCACTTCTATCTCTGCACTTGTCTCTAAGGCAAAACTTTCCAGAAGCAGACGGAGTTCAGAGCTTTTCAGTAGGGACTCCTCAGATGTGGTTCAGTCTTGGTCTTGTGTCTCTAACCCTACAGGGACCACCAAAGCAAAGCCAGGCAGAGGACTTTTCTGTGTCAGATGGTAGAGCTGACAAAGCCAGGACAGGCAGAATGGATGGAGTGTGACAGAAATAAGCGGTCCAGAAGACAGACTTGCTAAGGGGCTCTATCCACAGCTCATTACTGGGCTGCCCAATATCATTTTAAGGGGAACAACACAGCCCTTGTGCACTGCAAAACTGGTTAGGGAGAGTCCCAGAGAAAGATCATTCCAGAATGTCAGGAAGTCATAATGCATGCCAAGGGAAAAATGGGTAAGTCTTGCTGTAAATCTTACACTGAATACAATGGGGTACCAATATTCCTTCCCACCCTCTGACATGGCTCGTAGCATTCCGCTAGGAATCTTGCAAACACAGAGAAAATGGTTGTGGTGGGTTGACCCTGTCTGGATGCCAGGTGTCCACCAAAGTTCCCCCTCAGCTGGGCAGAGGAGAGAAAACACAATGAAGGGCCCAAGGGCAGGGAGAGATCACTCACAAACTAACATCACTCACTAGACTTGGAGAAAAAAAAAAAAACTAGTTTAATTTACCACCAATTTTCTCTACCTCCTCTCCCCCAGCAGTGCAGAGAGGTGGGGAAAGTGTTTGGTGGCCAGTTCATCACACGTTGTCTCTTCCTCCTCAAGGGAAGGACTCCTCACAGTCTTCCCCCTGCTCCAGTGTGGGGTCCCTCCCAAGGAGCCCTTCACAAACTCCTCCAACGTGAGTCCTTCTGTGAATCCAGCGTGATTCTGTAATGTCTTCATTCATGGCACAGATGAAGGGATCTAGGTTTGCAGAGGGCACCAAGCTTAGTGGTGAAGTCACGATTCATGGAAAACTGGTGTGTGTTTTAAATATCAGCTATTTTCAATTGAAAGTGTTTTAAGCAGTACAAAACTCACTTCAGGAGGGTGTAGTGTATCTCCCTTGCTTTTTTTATGTACTCCTTGGTGGATGGAAAGGGCCTTGCTTTCTGAAGGAGCGCCAGACACTCAGAAAGTAGTGCCTGTTTTGAAGGAATTGGGCAACAATGCTGCTTCTAGCATCCTCTGTTCTCTTCTTGATTTTTTGTTGTTGTTACATGTAACATATGTATGAATAATCAATGTTCCTCATTAAAAAAATAGCTGGAAAAATTTATTTCGAAAGGCTTAGTGAGAAAAAGCAGTAATGTTGAGCCCCAAATATAGCACTAAAAGACCTTTTAGGAGCTAATTGTTTTTCAGCCAGGCTTGGGATTTAGGATCCTGATTTAATAGTGTTAAACTTTGGTGTCAGCAACAGTGGCATGGCACCTCCCAACATATTTATACATTCATTTGCAGCACAGCAAGCATGCTGGAGTGCTTTCTCCTCTCCAGATAAGTGTGCTGGGTTAGTGGTGGTTTCTCTCCTTCTTCTTTCCCAGTTTGCATGTAGGGGTTGCTAAAGAGTGCAGCTCTTCAGGGCAGAGTTAAAAACACCTGCTGAGGCCACAGAACACAAAAAGTGGGGCAAGGTGCAGATAAGAAGCAGAGTCTTCAGGAAGCTTCTCAGGTTCTGATCTTCCAGGAGCTCTGGGTATGGTACCCAAACAACAGTCAGGACCAAACCCCTGCAGAATGTGTTTATCTTGAGAATTCTCCCAAGAAGCACTGAGCTCTTAGTAAATAACATATTTCTGCTACACATCTTTCCCCACTCCCCTTTCACGTGAATATTTCTGAAAGGCAAACACCCAAAGGGATGGAATCCAATTACTCCAATTTCGTGGTTTAGCACTTCAGCCACACCTTGATAGAGTTTCATTCCTCACCTCCTTGTCTTTGCAAGGGCCTCAGGCTCTGGTGGCAATTCCTGGTCCCCACTCACCACATTCAGACTGAACCCTTGGGAACAGAAATTTTATAGCTCAAGTGTCTGGGCTCGGTACGAGAGGATTTGGGTGACAATAAGCAAAACTATGCAGGAGAAGATTCAGTCCTCTCTTGTGGCTTTTAAATGTTTTTTTTTAAATGTTCAAAACATGTGAAAAACTAATCAGGATCTCCAATCCCCCAAAATGTACCATTAGCCCTTGTATCAATAAATAACAGTGATAGGGTTGTTATTCATATTATTATTCATAAATATATATATATAAAACTTGTTTACATCTTGCTAAATTCTTTGTTTCAAACACTTTGCTACATGTTCTGCTTAAAAGTGTTTATTTTCACCATATTTAAGTAACTGGCATTTAAACTTCCCTGAATGTGACTGTTCTCCCTTTCCAGGGCATCTGTGATAGTGTATACTCTTCTCCTCGCTTTTGTTATCAACTTATTCTGCTTTCTTTTTCACTAATTTTCAAAAGCTGGAAGCTACCTGATGGTGTTTTTGTTTTTTTTTGTTTGTTTTTTTTTGAGGTAGAGGTGATTATAGATAAGATCACATGCGATATAAGTGGCTTAATACCAATTTCTGCATTATTTATTCCACGTGTCCTTAGGTTGCCCAGCTCTGTTGTCTAGAACAGCTAAACAATACCCTCTCTTGCTCTGAGGGGGGGAAAAAAAAAAAAAGGCACAAAAAACCCCAAGTATTTCTCATTTACTCATTTAAAAACAGAGCAAAGCAGATGGAATATTTGAACAGCCCCAAGCATTATGCTTCAATGTCAGAACTTTTGGGTTGCCTTTCATGGAGTGCACCCATGGTTTTAATGTCTCAAACCGTGAGCCTTCAGGCTCATGCCAACCCATAAAGCAAGTGAAATGTTGCTTTTTAAATTTACTTTATGTCTCTTTGTTTTCAGGGAGACTTTTGTTCCCCAGCTTGGAGCGGAGTTTGAAGCTGCTTCCCCCCGTACAGCCTGCTGCTCCTCCTGCAGGAGATAGCACCACAGAAAAAAAAAAAATATTGTAATAATGTTAATCTGGAGGGGGAGTTTTTTGAGACTTAAAATCTGATTTCCATTAGACCAAAGTCATTTTTAAATTGTGGGAAGGGTTGAGGAGACAAAAAGTGATTTTGTCTTCTCCAAGGCCACTCTATTTTGCCTTATTCAAGGCCTCTCTAATTAGGGTGATTGATTAAAAATGTCCTCAGCATCCTGCTGAGTCTAGACTTTATGCAACACAGGACTGGAAAATTTACAAGCAAAATTGAAATCTTTCTGTCTTTTATCTCTCTTTTTCCTATATATTTGGTTGGGGGAGGGTTCTTTTCACTTTCAGCTAATTACTTTATGGATGGAAGAGGATGGAACTAGGGGCATTAATCTGAAATCTGGAACTGAATCCAGCTCCTTTCTTTTCCATTAATTTCTCCTTAGATGCTAATTTCTCCAAATGTACATAAGTAATTAAATGCTCCTGAAAGCCAAAGGAACTGGTTACTTCATTAGGATCCTGATCTTTGGGAGCCTTCAGCCCTTCAGATGACAAACATAAACAAAACAAAACTACTTTCCTACATTACAGGGTAGAAAATATGGCTCGTAGAAAACACCTAAAAGATGGTGAAGAGCTTGGAACTTGCAGAAGTAGGGACTAGGGTCCCCTCACGTGCACCTGCACGAGGCATATGTGTGTACATATTAATTTATTCTTAGATGGGGAACCTGAAGGCATCTAATCCCTTCTTCACTGTAGCCACCTCAGAAGACTCAGAGAAACTTTGATGAGGCTCACACAAGTGAGTAACTTCAGTTGTGTGAACCTCACATGGAAACACAACACACTGTGCCTGCAGAGTTGACTTAGAAGCGCATCTGTGGAAAACTGTGTAGTTTTGGTTCATTTAATAAGGGTCTTTAAGGCTTCTGGGATAGTTTCAGGTTGCTTTTCTATAGAAATAATATTTCTGTGAGCACACAGTGTGTTCATCCATCCTTCCTGAAAACTTTTGAACTAATTACTCTGTTTCAGCTCAGTTCAGCAGTGGGGTGGAAGTGAAAACAAGTATGTGTCAATTTTCATGAAAAGGGGTAGATGGGTAGAGAATGAAGAGACAAAATTATGCTTTTCCCAAGGAAAACCACGTATCCAGAGTTGTTCTCCATAGTTTGTTTTTTTTTTTTTTTCCTCTTGTGTTGGTGCTATCAGAACCTCTTTTGGTTTAGGGCAAGGAGAGAGGGAAGCACAGCAGGTGCTCACCGAAAACTTATGGAACAGGGAAGTGGAGCCAAGGCTGGTGCCTGTATCAGTGAAGGTCCTGAAGAGAAAGCAAGCAGCTGCCCTGCAAGCATGTGAGTGAGAGGAATGGTTGTGTGGGAAGGGGAGGGAGGGAGGATATGGTGGCAAGTTCCTAGTTTGTGGGACAAGTTCCTAGTTTGTGGGACTTAATAGCTTTCCTGTGTATTTAGGGCCCACCAAAAAGCAGACAATATTATCTATAATTCCTACTCTTTTCCTCAGGGGTGAAGTAAGGACAAGATTTCAGTCAGACCTTACCAGGTTTCCCAGCTTTTGTGGGTTTTGGTCTGTCCCTTGCAGTTTAGGGGAGGGAATTTGTTGTTGGGTTTGGGTTTGTTTTTTTTCTTGCTGTGGTTTGAATACTTAAGGAATATACTCTAATGTACCATTGTAATTTCAATTGGTTTGCATGTTATCCCAATTATACAAAGCTCTTGGTTTTGCCTTCCAAATGCAAGGAAGTCCATTGGACAGCCTGCAAGATTCACCCCCCTCCAGTCTCATTTGTAGCCGTAGGGAGGGTGGGGAAAAAAAAAAAAAAAAAAGCTATTGTGCAAAGAAATAAGAGACTCTCGGTGAAATACAGTGATGCATGTCACATTTTTGGAGGGGAGCAATGGGAGCCCTGCTCTGCAGCATATAAAAATCTTTGGATACGCTCACAAGTCCCCTTCGAGCCCTTTGTTCACGCGGGGTCCTGCAGGGACAGCCCCTGCACAGGGGGCTCCAGGGCTCCAGGGGCAGGTCGGCCAGGGTATTTTTGACTGCCCAGGGTGTCACTTTAGCTGTTTATCTGACTCTGTGAGCAGCAGCAGTCAGTTCTCCAGCTCCTCTCTGGGGTCAGCACAGTGCTGCAGATTCCCAGGGCAGCTGTGCCTGGGCTGGCGTTTGGCACCAGTGGGGCAGATTGCCTGCTGGGGAGGGGCAGGATGTGCTCTTGTGGGCTGGTTCTGGCCAGGATGGAGTTAATTTTCTTCGTAGTAGCTGGTATGGGGCTGTGTTTTGGATTTGTGCTGGAAACAGTGCCGGTAACTCAGGGATGTTTTGGTTCTTGCTGAGCGGGAGCTCGCACGTTGTCAAGGCCTTTTCTGCTTCTCACCCCACACCACCAGAGAGGTTGAGGTGTTGGAGGGGACACAACCAGGACAGCTGACCCCAGCTGCCCAGAGGGATATTCCAGACCAGATGACATCATGCTCAGTCTATAAAGTGAGGGAAGAAGAAGGAAAGGGGAGACACGTGGAGTGATGACGTTTGTCCTCCCCAGTCACTGCTGCACGTGATGGAGCTGTGTTTTCCTGGGATGGCTGAACACCTGCCTGCCCATGGGAAGTGGTGAATGGACTCCTTGTTTTGCTTTGCTTGGGTGCACCCCTTCTGCTTTACTTACTAAGCTGTCTTTGTCTCTCAGCCCGTGAGTTTTCTCACTTTCACTCTCCTGACTCTTTGCCCCATCCCACTGGAGTGGGAGGGAGGGAGTGTTTTGTGTGGGGCTGAGCTGCCAGCTGGGATTAAACCACATCACCTTGCAGCACTGGGACTCCCAAGCAAGGGTGTGTAGCTCTGGCTGCTTCCATGGCTTTGTGCAGATATACATCAGCTGAGTATCTAACCCAGGAATACCCGCTGCCCTACACCTTTCCCTGCCTATGGTGACACACAGAATAACCTTCTGGGTTTTCCAATTTTAGGAAGCAACGCTTCTCAGAATCCTCTTTCTTTACAAAATGAAACAGTAATTTTTCTGTTATTCTGACCGTGTCTCTCTGTGGGAACTGCAAGGGAAAGAGCTCTGTCAAATATATTCTGCTTTTTCTTCCTTTTTGAACACATGTTGTCTTGAATCAGTGAGAAGTCTCCTATGCCCAAACATGATTAAAACCCATATAAGCTAAGTCTTTTTGAGCTGAGTGCATGTTATAAAAGCTGCTGTGAGTCAACAGCAATTTTACAGTCTCAGATTTGTGTGGTCCTTGTTTGGAGAGTATTAGGCATGAAGTTGTCATACTGGAGCTCTAATGGGTGCACTCAGTAGGTGTGATTTACGAGACTTGTTGCCTTGTGAGAATGAAGTCATGTTGTGTATCAGGGTTTCCCTGCAAATGAGGCAATTAAATTTTGTCATCTTTCTTACAAGGTGTCCTGAGTGAAGAACAAGCATGGGGGAACGTAAAATGATGGGTGTGGGGGAGAGAGGTGATTAGATTCCATCTGTTGATGAACACTTCCACCACTTTTTCTAAAGCCTTCAACTGAATTTCATTTGCTGAAGTCTAGTGCCGCGTCTGGAGGCAAACAGCACATCTTTTACTTGCCAGTTCTATTTATATGCCCGTGAAGTAGATCATTGTAATGAATACAGATGGGCAATAACTACAAAGTTATTGCATAATTTTTCAAAATTTTATGATTGCCTTTCCTACTTCCTCTTAAAATAATGGCTCCTCTGTACAGCCTGCAGACCATTCAATATATCTTTCGTACATTTTACCACTTCAGCAGAATTTAATTTATTGGAGACACACTAGAAGTGGTAGGTAAACAATCTACAGAAAGAATCCGATTTATAAGACAAGGAAGACTTGAACCTGTATTAAGTTGCTTTGGAGATCACTTGGTGAATGCAAGTACATATGATTTTTGGTCTTTCTGACTTGGCAGCAAAGGCCAGTGAGTGTGTGTGGGGAGGAAGTCAACTGAAAGCCACCCACCAGCAGCCTTACAGAACATAGAACAGGCTTGTAATAGGATGTCTTGCTGGATGGAAAGTGTTTCTGCACAATTTGCAGGTTTAAACCTGCCTCAGGGAAAGTTTCAGACCTGCTATGAGAAACCCAATTTTCTTTCACAGGGGTTGAGGCAGGCTTGGTTTTGTCACCGTGATGCTGACTGGAGTAGTCTTGACCTCTGACTGTCATTCTGCTTTCTTCCTCCTCCAGACTAATCTGTTCTACTTCCACTTCTGAAATAATGAAGTGGAGCACTTTTTCCTGAGCTGTGATTATGAGTTAACTGCCTCCTGAGAGTACGATCCACCTCCCATTTAAGACTTCAGTGGAAGTCTTTGAGGAGATAAAATGAGTATTGGATATGTCCCTAAAACAACTGGGTTTGAATCGTGGCCACGCTGAAGCTGATGGCAAAAAGAAAACTGCAATTTCACCTCGATGTCTATGCATCATCTGCTTTATTGGCAAAGACTATCACAAAGTCTGCCTACCCTTGAAGGCAATTAAGTGCTTTTGAACCACATGCAGCTTTTCTTAGCCTCCCTTCTAAAGCTATTCCCAACTCAAGACTGCAACCCTCAGGACCGACAATAATGAACTGTATAAATTCCAGCTGATCTGGTCTCAGAACCTTGTTTTGGGACTGGTTTATAATTACATAATTGGTCCTCAAAAACAAAGTCCTTTGACCTAAATTTTTTTTTTTTTTTCTGCCTTTTGGGTGCCCAGCTGGAAATCTGTCAGAGACACTTGATTTTCAGAAGGGTCCCTACTTCTAAAAATCTTGACTTCTCAAATTGCTTCATGGTATATAATAAAAATTTTGGATATCTCAGTCACTTTCAGTAACTGAAACACTCTTTCAGTTATCAAATTTTTACAGCACACAACACCAGTGAACGCTTACATTGTAAACATGCTTTGGGTTTGAATTCTCATTCATCTTTCTTTGGTTTGGCTTTCTAAATAAAACTACTAGGACTGGTAAGCTATTCTGGTGGCACAAGAGGTTCTGAATCTGGTCTTGGCAGGACAGAGAACACTATATTCCCACCCAGCGATGAGGGATTTTTTTACTGTGGTCTGTTTTTATTTAGACCTGGGATTAAAAACAAAAACAAAAACAACCTCCAAAAAAACAAAAACAAAAACAAGACTATTTCTTATTGGCTTGGAAGGGTTTTTTCCATAGTTTTGTGGTATTTCATCTATTATCTACTGTTATAATTAATTTGACCCTTGCTACCCACTCAATAGAGGGCATCTGTTGTGTTTTGTTCGCCTTTCCCTGAAGCATGAGGACTCTGACTTTGCTAGAAGAATTGTCTCTAGAAACCACAAGCACGTACTTAATACCATGCCAGCAGCTTCATAATATTATTGTGAACAGAGCTAAAATGTCTGATGCTTTTTTTTTTTTTTTTCATTCTGATCAACAGTTTACAACTGGAAGAAGAACCAAAGCTTGCAGCTTGATGGTGTCTTACAGTGGCCTCCCGTCCTCTGAGCTGGAATCTTTCAGCCTTCATCCTGAACTCTGTGTAGAACAGAGGAAGGGAAATCCATTTAACCTTCACCCCTGCTCCAAACACTGAAGCCTGCATTATCAGCATTTCAAATCACAAGTTTCCCTTTGAGATGCAAACATATGTTTTCTTCATGTGAGGTCATTTTAGATTCCCGATCTCCTCGAAAGATTTCACTCTTGCTTTTCTCTCTTCCTATTTTTTTTTTTTTTTGATGCTTTGGCATAGCCTGTTCTTTCCCCATATGGAACCACTTCCACTTCCTTATCCCCTGTACACACTTTCCCCACTCAACACGATGACATGTGACCACTCGGCTCATAAACAGGAGTTAGGGAAACAGAGGTTAAACCACGGGCACCAAAAAGTGGTTTCGAGAATGCAAATGTGGAAAAAGTGGGATCCTTCCACAAGCGTGTGGTTTGTTACCATCTGCCTCACGCTCCGAATGCATAAAAGCACATTCACCCGGAGTTTACAATTGAAGGGATACAATGTGGTGGGTTTTTTTTCCCCTGGCTTGGAAAGCGCGGCGCTTCCTTCCCTTCCCGCGGTGAGAGCACAGGTGCTGCACGCTGCTATTATGGTCGATCTTTCCCCAATAAAGATCCCACACGGGCCAGGAGACTAAACACGCAGCTTGGCTTTATCCGGAGGGGATTGCCTGCCATCCCACATCTGTCCTCTCCCTCCTGCAGCCCCATCTAGTGGCTCCCACATCTCCACATCTGCCAGATCGCCCGTCCAGGTACCCGAGAGAAGGAGAGGTCAGAGAACAATAGAATATCCCGAGCTGGGAGGGACCCAGAATGATCATCGAGGTCCAGAAATGTGTAAATAAGGGCACGCAGAGGTGTAGAAATACTCTTAAGCAAATTCATGTCTTCACTTCTGGATTTCAAAAGCATCACTTGGGCATTGTTTAGGTGACCTGCAGCTGCTGGTGCACAGACAACAAACTTGCCCCGTGGTGGGGTGGAGGATTATAGATTAGATAGCAAAGTCTATGAAGTCCATGGGAAATGGCATTCCTTGGGCACAGCTCAGAGCTATTGGCAGCTGGGGTTCACTGCACTGCTGCTGCACGGACTTGCCTCAAAAAAACCTGCTGACTTTTTTTGCCCAGCAGATCATGAGTGGCTCCGAGGTGCCACGGGGATTATGTGTCTCCTAAAGGACTCCCTTAAAAGGAGCAAAAATTAATTTTGTACCTAAACGGAATAATACATACACCAAATTAATCCAAGTCTTCATATATCCCTATAATTCAAAATGATATGAACCAAGAGGGGTAAAGAAAGATAGCAGAATACAGCCATAGCTCCACAGTCTATGCACTTTGACTTGTCTTTGCTGTAAATGTCCATTCAACAGATGAACTCAGAGCTGAATGCCTTATTCTTAACTTTTCCTGTCCAGTTTTTCTTTCATGCATTTAGAGTTTCCACTGAGAATAGACTTCAGGTGATTAAATAACAGAAGAATGCCTAAGGGGGTGGTAGAATATAGGAACTAATGGAGCATCTGATGGGAGATGCAATGTCTAAGGAAGGACTCAAAGCAGATAATGAAATGTGGATCTTATGGAAGTGGGTGAAACAGTCCCACCACCCAATTCCTGCTTTTGGGAAGCAAAGCTCAGTGCCTGTCTTCGGGCCTCACCTCCTTTGTCTGCGACTCAGTGGCCACAGGTGGTCCTGGGAGCATCTCTCAGCATCAGCCCTCAGTGCCTTGGTTTCTGGCAGAGCAGAATCGGGTCTGTGATGAACCACAGAGGCTGCAAACAGTCAAGAACTGCTCCAGGGTTTGGGGCACATGTGGCACGAGGCCATGTAAGCAGAACAGTCCTGGGAATCTTCTGCCAGACGTGCTTCTGTCATGTGGGTGACACGCCACGTGGTTTCTGGGTCTGCTGCTCAAATTCTCATGTGCTTTCAAATCCTCGCATTTTCATCACTGTCTGCGAGATAATCACACTTTTTCACAGTACAAAGGCCTAGTGGAACAGGGATCTGGTGAGCTGAAATTGGTAGGCTTGGGGCTGCTGACAGACTTCATCCAGGTCATTCCACAGTCTGTGTCATAGTTTCCCACCTGCAGAAAACAGTGTTAATAATATTTAACTACCTCATGGTACTAAATTGCAGCTTAATTAATGGTTTGCAGGGCACTTTGAAATGCTCTCTTGAAACAGGCAAAGGATAATTAACATCATGTATTTATTTAGCGAGTTTTCCTTGCCAGGCACAATCTTCCTAAAATTCTCCTTGCCATAACTGTTTGCACTGCTCTAGAAAAACAAAGCGGTTTCAGCCAGTGTGTTTTCTGTGGGGAGACTTTTTGCTGCATGAATCAGATGGCTGAAACTCGAAGAGAGCGGCTGACAAGACGAGGAGCAGACAAGTCTCTGAGCGGGGAGGAGGGGAGGACATGAACAGATGCACCAGTGCTCCCTCAGAGGTGGGTGCATTGTACCAGGAAATTTTACTGACACAGCTACCAGGTTGTTGTTCACTTCTCTGCTTGGTCACAGCAGGTGCCCCAGGGCCTTTAAGGTCCCTTCCAACCCAGGCCATTCTGTGATTCTCTGATTTGTAAGCGCAATGTAACAGAAAAAGCCAAGTGTTAAGAGTGGTTTGAGTGGTACACAAAGACTTTCTGGTAAGAAACTGCTTCTTCTTGGATACAACTGTGCAAACTGAATTTTAGGCCTAGATTTTGAGTTGACCACGAAGAGGTCATGGTCATTCACTCCAGAAAGGAATGACTGACATGTTCATAGTGGCCCATCGATGGTCTGACTTTGTTTGCTTCTTCACTTTGTTCACCTTTGAGGTGAGATGGAGAGAAAATACTCAGACAGTTCCTACAGCCCTTCCCCAGCATTATGAGTGAGAAATGGGAGGTTGGAAGCAAACAGGGGAATTTGATGCCTAAACCAAGCAGGCTTTGCCCAGTTAGTCTGTACAATAATAAACACTGAAGATTGCTCTTGAGCCATATTGTGAAATCCTGCCTCCTAATGGGGATAGAGGCTTAGACCAAATTGCAGTGACATTTCCCCAGCAGTTTGGGTTCAGGAACTCAGTTCCATAGGTCAGGTCTTGAAGAAGTGGAAATAATAGAAAAATAAACCCAGTGAGCCCTCTGCTCATGTGCCGATGGTTTTGTGTGACTCTTTCAAAGGCATCATGTCATTGAAGGAAAGCACATTTTGAAAAGGCTGCTTAGAGGGTGTTGGATAAACTAGAGCTATTTCATTACATTGATAAATTTTGCTTGCTTACATCAGCGTGGCTAACCTGAAACTTTCATAAAATGTGAGTCAGCACCCTCAAAATGAGGAAATTAGCTTAAAAGTCATGGTATTTCTAAAATAATTAAATAAACATAGCTTGAGTTTTCACTTTCCCTCCCAGTGACCTTCTGATTTTCAAGTCTTTAGGTCTCCTTTTCAAGCTTCCCTCTATAATCACCCTGGTTGAAAATGGGGTTTTGGTGTCTTTTTTGTCAGTGAAAGCAGAGCTTATAACTCTGAGTTCAGGAGTATTTCAGCCAGTAAGGTCAGGCTTGTCCCTTCCTTTGACTGAAAACCTACCACAATGCAGAAGTGCCCTCTAATGTTGTCCATGAAATGCAAGGTCTGAAGGCTCGAGCAAAAGCTCCTGATAGCTGCAGGTGTATTTTTCTTGGGAAGCTAAATTGCTAGAGAAACAAAAGTTTTGGTTAGTTTAATTTGGCAAGGCAAAAATGCCGTCCTAGGGGAAGACTTTATTTAGAAACCTTATTTTTCCCCTGTTAACTCAGATATTTTATTGAAAAAAGGTTTAAAGGTTCAGAAGTTCACAAGAGATTTTTTTTTTCTGTTGTTTAAGAAAAAAAATTAAAAATTGTAATTTCCCAGCTGGGCATAAGTGTCCATAGATTAATTTGTTGTAACAGAATATTTTGAACAGCAAAGTGACATTTAATTAGTTTTTGTGCTGTAGTTTTAAATTTTTTTCTGTAAAACTTGTTTGCCTAATATAAGATTCAGTAGCCCCAGAACAAAAGGAAAAGGGGATTCCTTTGCTTCTACAAAAATCCTGGCTTTGCTAGCATGTGATAGGCAACATGCAGTCCTACCAGCCAAACTTTTTCCACAGTGGAATGGGGTCTAATGATTTTAATTGATGAAATTTCCCTCCTCTAATTAAGAAACACTGTTCACCATTGGAAGCCTGATCACGACATGGATGATTCCTCTCCAAGCAAAGCCAAGAATGTCCAGCCAACCTCAAAGTCAGCTACTAGGTGTCAGCTGCCACTTGAAACCAGGAGATAAAAACAGTCCACAGACTTCAGGTGTGCCCAGTGGGCAATGTGTCTGCAGGCACGTTTTGGTGGGGGAAATATTTCACTGTGGAATGAAATATTAATCTGACTTTTTTTATCTGCACACACCGAGTTCTCAGCAGCAAAACAAGGGCTGCATGCAGAGCCTTTTGATATTATACTAAAAATCAGATTCCCCTACCAGATGCAGTATGTGTCACTCTGGGGACTTTGGCTTTAGGAACAGTGCAACACAGGCTTTGATAATGGAGAGAAGGCCCGGAAATTACAAAAAATAAGGTTCACTGTAGTCTTAGAAAGGCTCCACCGAGGAGTCGTAATCATCTAACTATGCTGGACAGATCTGAAAACAAAAAAAATAAAAGAGTGAGAGCCTGGAGGAAGGATTCAAGAACATAACACAGGATAATTAACAAAGTATCCCCAGCAAAGCGCACCACTTGGGATTTTGTAAATATTGCCCTGTGTGCTGCCTGTGCCTGCTGGGATGAGTGAAAAAAAACATATTTGAGCTTTCTGCTTCTGGCCTCCAGATGGTCAGCACAGAGAACAGCAAGAGGATCCACCAAAAAATATACCCACATATAAAAAAGGGATGGATAATTCGCAGGGCAGGTTTGGGGGGATGCAGGATAAGACTTCTGGCTCGCTGCATGAATGGCAGGACATATCTGTGCCTCCTCCTCTGACCCAGCCAGACAAACATCAGCAGTTTGGGTACACAGGAAAATGATTACCTGGGAGTTGGGAGAGCCTGGAGCAGCCTCACAGGGAGCCTTGACCTCCAGAGGACAGCTGGGAAGTGTTACTGTGGGTGGTTTCTTAGTTTATGTTTCCTCAGAGAATCCTCAGACCCTTCGAGCAGCTACAGCCAGATTAGATGACCGGTCAGCCTTTCCAATTCCCACTGCACAGCAGGTGAAACAATAAAAAAAAGTATCGAGTGAGGAACGTTAATCTGTGCTCTGAGCCCTTTAATAAATGATAAATAAATAGATCTGCTTCGTTCCTTTGAATCCTGCCCGCTGGTGTTTAGCTGCGTGTTTTTAGTGGCAACCCAGTCCCCGTGAGCTGCAGGCCCAACAAAACCATGAGCTATTGAAAAAAAAAAAAATAAAAAAGAAATAAAAATAATCTGAGCGGGGATTTAAAAGAGGGTGTGGTGGAATGGTGAGGGTGAAAAGTTTGACTGGGTATCAATAGGCTGTTGGGACCTCCTGGCAATCCCCTCCTTTCCCCTTCGGTGAGCACATGATTTTAGCAGAGATGCTTTTTTGCAGCTTCCCATTTGAGCCTGAGTTTATGCTTAAGAAATCAAAAGCTACCCCGTGCTAACCCCTCGTCCTCTGAACAAACTTTCTCCTCCAGGCAGCTCTGGCCGAAGCAGACGGAGTGCCACAGAATTTTAAATTCAAAATTGAAGTGCTCCCCTTAGCATCATCACGTTTAACTCCTGGTGGGAGCAGGACTGGCAGGATATTTCCAAGGTAGTTCCTGGCCTGCCCAAGGCACAAGCTGTGGGAGACACGTCCCATCAGGAGGGCAGGAAGGGGAGAATGGTAGAGGAGGTGGAAAAGGGAGTTGGTATAGAAATTCAATAAAGTGAAAGCTACAGGGGTAGTTCAGGGAATAGAGGATAGATCACCCAGGCAAGCTGTCCATATGATGATGAGGAGGAGGAATAAGAATCACCAAAAAAGCAATCTCCAAGCATAGGTCCCTTCCAGCTCAGCATATCCTGAGCCTCTGATAGATGATCCCTTTCCTTCCCTGTTTTCACTGAACTGTAGTGGATAAAGGGAAGAAGGGATGCTGTAAGAGCTGTAGAGGACAAGGTGGGTTTAGCAAACCAGAGCTGCCATTCCCTGCTTTGCCTGTGGTGATTTTACAAACAGGTTTCATGACCAGCAGTCCTGCCCTGTCTCCTTGAACAGCATGTTGATGTGAAAAACTTTTTGGAAATGAGTATGTTCGGTAAAAATGTAGGGTTTGGTACTTTTGTTTTCTTGCAGTCTGTCTCCCCTCTCTTCTCCCTTTCCCCTTTTCTCATCCAGCTTTTTCTTGAGTCACATTTGTGAGGACATGGCCTCTTCTCTAAGCATGTTAAAGTATAAAACTGAGGCAGGAAGAGAAATTCATAGAAAGACAGCATTTTTAAGACAAAGTTAAATGTTTATTTCCATTTCATTATTGCTGTGGGGGTGTATCTTATTTTTATTTATGAAGGATCCCTCATAAGTGCACTATTTTTGTGTTGGTTGGTGTTGGTATCAGTGAAATCCACTGCTGTTGATGAAAACACTTTCATTCTTTTTTTTGGTGAATTGGGCATCGTTATAGTTTTAGGAAAAAAACTATAGTGGTTCCAGGCAGCTATTTTTCCTGAATTCCCTGTAGAAGATTCTTTTTCTCTAGGCAGGAAACTCTAACAACTCTAGGTGAATGGGCCAAAGGAAAGCAGTGGTTTTGTACACTTCCCTAACATTCATGTGGCTTGGGCCGTTCCAGAGGCTTGGAAGTCTTGCTTGGGGACTCTGAAACTTGCATTTTCAGAGCACTCAACAGACATTTTGGATAGATGACAACTGCCTCTTTTCCCTGAAGTCCTTCATTCTAACTTTTCCATTAATATTTACTTTTTCCAGTCACCACATCTCGCAGAAGGGTTGGGGATTTTCATTCACTGCTAATGCTGTCACTCAAAATTGCTGGTTTTCTGGGTTTTCTTTTTAGATTGTCTCTAAATTCCATCTTCCAGTTCCGCACACGGAATTAAAGTTGGTTACAAAGCTCATGTTATCCAGACACTGTCTCCTCCTCCTGTGCAGTGTCTCTGGTACCAACACTAACACACCATCAGGTCTTTTTTACCTCAGCTTCAGCTTTTTTCATCATTTTTTTTTGCCTTCCACATCCAACCAGAGATCATTTTTCATGCCCCTGTGGCTGATAAGTGCTAACATACTAAAATCTGGGGTGAAGTAGCAAACACCAACAGCGTGTTCCCACCTTGGAAAGGAAGGCCCTGGACTAGTGGGGCAGATAGAAATGAACAAGAAGTCTTGGATGCTCTCACTGACTACATCTGAGTGCTATTCCAGCTCTCCCTCTCCCATCGTCAAAAGCCACACACTTTTTCCCAGGTTCTCGCCTCATCCCCGCTGTCCTGCAAGTAACATTTCTTTCTTAAGAAAGTATGATTTGAGAACTAATTTTCTAAGGTTGTGAGCCAACTAAGGATGCCTTCAGACTTTCTATTTTTCATTTATTAAGCTGTGGTGGCCTGAAGAGAACTGCTCTCTATTCAATTTAAGATTATAATGAGAAAACAGAACAATGAGGACTGGGCCTTTATGTAAATCAGAAACTTTTTCTTTCTGTATCAAAAACAAGAACAACTTGGAAGTCTCCATGCATGAAGCACTTCAAAAAATGTGACTAATACACCAAAATGATGAGTCTTGGTCCTGTCACGTTGCTTCACTCATCTACACTTGTGTATGTCAGCTGGCACAGTTTAACCTGTCTGGCTCATGATTAGAAATAATTTGGGCACAACAGTCAAGTCTGTCTAGCAGATGACCCCACCTATGTTGAATGTGCTAATCCCTGAAAGGCCAGAGTATTGTGTAAAAGAGTGGAAAATCAAGGATCATCTTAAGACCAGCTCATAAAAGTTACATTTATATTGTCCAAAAAGGACTTATCTTCTCTCTGAACATTATTCTAATGCAGATGTGTGGGAATACTTAAGCCACATGCAGCATCTGGTGAAGATAAAGATTTATTTTGGCTGAACTGGCTGTATTAGCAGATAGAGATCCAGCTTTGAACTAGATCTTAGTTCATAGCCTGCTGCTGCCTTGGGATTAATTTCAGAATTTCTGTTTGTTTTTATTATGGAGAAATTACTTGCAGCTGATTTTTTTTTTTTTAATATCTTTGCATTCCTCAAACAGGCAAGCTACTGAAAAGAGATGGGAAAGTCAGAAGAAAACTGGAAGTGACAGCAACTAGCTGTTAACTCATCCCATGGAGACAAGTGGTGAGGGATGTCCCTCAGGGGACAGGACTGGGGCCGATGTCATTCAGTACCTTTGTCGGATTGCTGCACACAGTTCTGGTGTCCCCAGGATAAGAAGGACATGGGGCAAGTTCAGAGGAGGCCATGAAGTCAGTGAGAGGACTGGGGCACCTCCCCTGTGCAGACAGGCTGAGAAAGTTGGGGCTGCTTGGCCTGGAGAAGAGAAGGTTGTGTGGAGACCTCACAGCACCTTCCAGGATCTGAAGGGGTTGCAGGGAAGCCAGAGAGGGAATCACCAGCAGGAATTGTAAGGACAGGACAAGGAGTAAAGGGTTCAAACTGAAAGAGGGGAAATTTAGGTTAGATATTAGGAAGAAAT
>NW_020955754.1:781818-787514 GCF_003031625.1 Empidonax traillii | reverse complement strand
ATGAGAGGGACTCACTGGAGGACTGAGGCCATTCTAGGTCAGGTTTTGTGGAAAACTGCCCAAGTGCCAAGTGCTTTTGTTGTCCTTTGGTGCCATCACAGTGTGCTCTGAGCTGCCAGAGCTCCAGGAGTGTTTGGGCAACGCTGTGAGCGCAGGGTGGGATTGTTGGGGTGTCTGGGCAGGGCCAGGAGTTGGGCTGGTGATCCCTGTGGGTCCCTGCCAGCTCAGGATATTTATGACTCAGTGATATCTGTTTATGATTCTGTGATATCTGTTTATGATTCTCTGATATCCCACTTTGCCCACGTGTGGGAGCAGGTGAGGGCAGAGCTGGAGCCACTCACGGCTCCCCTCGACAAGCACCTCGACAAGGCAGAAATCATTTTTCTCTTGTCACGAGGCCAGAACTTATTTGTAAGCGCTGGGTTGCTGCAGTTTGACATCACTGATGTCCAGAATTCCGGTTCTTGGTTTGAAATGGCTGTTTTCAAATGCTGTTTGTGTTGGTCTTTTTGAAGAAGGAAGAGGGGAGGAAAAAAAAACCCAACAAGATGACATAAAGCATGTCAGAGTTACTGAGAGGAATTGCTGTCACTGGCTGGGCTGACTAATCTCCCAGGTTTTTTTTTCCCCAGTTAGAGAGTGTTTCAGAAATGTTGATAGTGTTGGATGGTGTTTTTGCATTTGTGAGCACCATTAGTTTTGCTGCCTCTAAAAAAAACCAAAAAACAAACCATAGAACCTCCCTGTAGCTGCATTTTGCTGCAGATAAACATGTGTCTTGGTTAAGCTCCTGGAGTTCGTGAGGAGCTGCCAATGATAGTCGATAATATGCCCTTTTATACAAAATCTGCCTTCTCAGTTTGGTGGAAAACAAATGGGACCACATCTACTAAATGACAAAGTTTGGCTCAGAGGCTCAGCTCTGGGTTTTTTGTGTGTTTGGCCCTGTGAATATTGAGCCAAGTGGCTGCCAGGCCAGGGGCAGAGCAGGGAGGACCCTCTGCCCCCATGCTCCCACCTTGGGCACTTGCAGCTGCAGAGACTTGGGCAAATAACGCAATTTTTTAATTATATCTCACGTTCCACAGGGTTGGGGTTTTTTTTAGCATTTTCATACTGCTGCTATTATTAACAATATTCATTATTGTTATTAACAGCGTTGCTGTTTTTACTTGTCATGATTTTTGCTTGCCACGTGGCTCTGGAATTTCATCCCTCTTCTCTGAACCTCTGCAGTCTCTCCCTATTTACTGCACTGCCTTCCCACCTTCTTGCTTGGGGTTATTTCCTCCTCCCTCACTTCTGATGACCAAAATGTCTTTGCAGGAACCTCCCTGTTCTGTTTATCCTGGTTCTTTGTAACCTGGTACAATGTAGCTCAATCAAGCCCCTGGTGTTCTGCTGGCTCCTGTCTGGGAGACACAAAGGAATTAAGGAGGTCGAGTGTTGAAAAGCTCTTGCCCTGTGTCTGTGGTTGGCTCGGGGAGAGCAGATCCTTCTGCCCAGGGCAGAGGGGGCTGTGCCAGCCCCTGCTCCTGAATTTCGGATTTCTGGCTCCTAGGAAGGTGCTGGTGTGACCTGGAGCTCCTGCAGAGCACCAGGCTCTCTGTGCAGGGAAGCAGAAAGGGCCCTGGGGGTGCTGGGTGAGGGCAAGCTGGCCATGAGCCAGCCCAAAGGGGCATCGTGTCCTGGGCGGGCATCAGGCCCCCATCATCATCATCATCGTCATCATCATCATCATCATCATCATCATCATCATCATCATCATCATCACTGGGAGAGGGAGGAGATTGTCCCACTCTGCTCTGACCTGGGGAGGCCCCACCTGGAGTGCTGGGGGCACTCTGGGCACCACAATAGAAGATCTAAAGCTGCTGGAGAGAGTCCAAAGGAGGGACACGGGGCTGGGGAAGGGTCTGGAGGGGCCACAGGAGGCTGAGGGCACCTGGTCTGTTCAGCTGGAGAGGAGGAGGCTGAGGGGACACCTCACCGGGGGCTGCAGCTCCATCTCTGCTCTGGGGGGAGCAGGGACAGCCCCCAGGGAATGGCTGGAGCTGTGTCAGGGCAGGCTCAGGGTGGATCTCAGGGAAAGGTTCTTCCCCCAGAGGGTGGTTGGCACTGAACAGGCTCCCCAGGGCAGTGGGCACAGCCCACAGGAGGGTTTGGACAACGCTCTGAAGGACAGGGTGGGATTGTTGGGGTGTCTTTGCAGGGCCAGGGGTTGGACTGGATGGTTGATTCTAATTATCTAATTCAGGATATTCTGTGATTCTAAGTGTCTGTGCCCCAATTTGGGCACAGGACTTGCAGAGGAGGCCAGTGCTGTGTCTGGACTAGCACAGGGCAGGGGTTTTAATTGTCACCTTGCTAAGAAAGCCCTCAGGACTGCCTTCCCTTCCTCTCCTCTCAAGGCTGCTCTCAAACCTGCCCATACCCCAGAGGAAGTGGCAGTGAAGGGCGTGGAAGTGCCCCATGGGAATATCTCTTTCCTACGTCCCATTGGGTTCATTAATAACAACATTATGTCCCGATGTTTTCCCCTTGTATTATTCTATAGATCATTTTTATTATGTAGATACAAACCCTTTGATATTGTAATTGTGAAGTGCACGTTATGAAGACAAATGTGTTTGGCTTAATGAGAATGGATTGCCAATAAAAGCTGAAATAGAGGAAAGCATTTTATTTTTTTTTTTTTTTTATTTAGCATTAGCCTTGGTGGAAAGCACTGTCAGACAGAGCATTCCACACAAAAAGAAACCCTGGGATGCAAAGGGTCTATTTAGTCTGTTGATAAGACATTGACATCCTGAGAGTTGTGATTATTTGATTAAAAAAGGAAAAGGAAAAAAAAGCCATCAGAGATGGCTGTAAGGCCAAAAACATGGGTGAGAAGATGAAGTGTAGCATGATGTGCGCAGCAGAGGTGGAGCTGGCTCACAGCTGGAAACCTGGAAGCCCTTTTGGAGGAACTCATGGGTTTGGATAACCCTCTCAGGCACAGGGTGGGATGTTGGGGTGTCCTGTGCAGGACCAGGAGTTGAACTCGATGCTCCCTGTGGGTCCCTCCCAACTGGGGATATTCATGTGCTTTGTCCCAGTGCTGGGTGGCTCTGTGGGACTGCCCTGGTGGTGCCAGGAGGTGTGCTGCCTTTCCAGACCCACAGAGAGGAGAAATACTTACCCACAGGAAGGTTCTGTGAGGACTTAGGGCCACCAAGTTGCTCAGTTGATTTAAGGAAAGGCTGAGAGAATTGGGATTATTCAGCCTGGAGAGGAGAAGGCTGTGGGGTGACCTCACTGGGACCTGAAGGAGCCAAGGAGAAAGATTGAGAGAGGCTATTTGCAAGGGCCTGGAGGGACAGGACAAGGGAGGATGGCTGCACCCTGACAGACAGTGGGTTTAGACTGGATATTGGGAAGGAATTCTTGGCTGGCAGGGTGGGCAGGCCCTGGCACAGGTTGCCCAGAGAAGCTGTGGCTGCCCCTGGATCCCTGGGAGTGTCCAAGGCCAGGTTAGAGCAACCTGGGCTGGTGGAAGGTGTCCCTGCCCATGGCAGGGGGTGGGACTGGGTTATCTTTGATGTCCCTTCCAACCCAAAACCATCCCATGATTCCGTGATTTCAGTGGCCCTCAGACCTGTGCTGAACTGCCCTGCAGTGGTGAGGGGAGCACCCCTGCTCCTCCTGCTTTGCAGACAGAAGTGCAAGCTCTTGCTGCACTGAAGGAAGGACCCAGGATTTGTAGACGTGAAAGGACTTGCTGGGTGTGACTGGAACACTGGAGAAAACACCCCCTGGCCGGCTGGGGACAGAGGGGTGCAGGATCTCAGTGCCTGAGCAGGGTCAGGGTGCTGTTCTCCCCCTGAACTCAGCAAACCAGAGCAGTTTGCACAGAGGAGGGAGGCCTGACCACACTCACACTTGCCTGGCCACACTCACACCTCCCTGGCCACACTCACACCTCCCTGGCCACACTCACACCTCCCTGGCCACACTCACACCTCCCTGGCCACACTCACACCTCCCTGGCCATGCCCACATCTCCCTGGCCATGCCCACACCTGCCTGGCCACACTCACACCTCCCTGGCCACACTCACACCTCCCTGGCCACACTCACACCTCCCTGGCCGTGCTCCAGCCCGGTCCCTGCTCACCTGTGGCTGTCAGAGTGAGCTCACTCGGCGCTCCCCGCCCGGGGATTCTCTGGCGAGCAAACAGATGGAAGGAGCCCTCTCCCCATCTGATGCAAGCACAGATTTAATCAGCTCACACTTCCCTGTTCCACCTGGCACAGGCGCCGGGAAATGGATCTTGATTTGCGTCCTCCCAGCTCTCCCCACAGACTCCTGACATCTTTGTTTTTTTGCGACGTAACGGCAGCGATCGCAGCCCAGCACTTTGCCACCTGTCACAGGGATGGCCCAGTCCCTCCCTGGCTGTCACACACTGCTCTGATTTTGGATTTTGGGGCTCTGACAGAGGGTGTGGAGTGAGGGGAGGCAGGGTGGGGCTGGAACAGCTCGGCGAGGATTGCTGCTCCATTGCTGGGGCTGTTGGTACTTTGTGTTGGGTGCCTCGTTCCTTTCCACGCTCCCTGCCTTTCTTCTCGGCTTTAAAACATTATTTAGGCTTGGCTTTGTTCTAAATACAGCCAAAAGTGGGGCTGTTTCACCACTGTAGGGGTTGCTGTTGCTTGCAAACTTCTTAATATTTAATGTCTTGCCTTCTTGAAATCCAACTCTTGGAATTGGTTACTGACTGTAAATCTGTTTTCAGGAAGGAACAGAAGGGAAAAAAAAATCCCAAATACCCTCAAGGACATTATTAAACCTTAAAAATAGTATTTATTTCTTTCTGAGGTGGGAAAATGAATGAAAGCCTCAGTAAAAGAGATTTGTCATGTGGGAAGAAAGACCCCCAAAACACAGATCTCCTCAAAGTGTGAAAGGAGAGCAGTCTCTTTTTATGGATGGGGAAACCGAGGCACAAACCCAAGCTGATGGAGGAGAAGAGAAGCCAAGCCTCACCTGCTGTACACAGTGGCCTTTGCACACAGTTTCCTCCTGCTAGAAAGTGGATTAATTCACATTACTTAAGAAAACCTCCCCATGTGAGGTGAGGAGGGGGGAAAGCCCCTCCCTGGCTGTGCTGTCAGAGGTCTTTGTGCATCTCAGCAGAGCTGTCAGAGTTAAATCCGAACCCAGCCAGTGGAGGCAAGTAAACTGAGAAGTGAAAAGTATTTTATTAGGATTCTGCTATTGATTTCTTAATGGCTTTTCTTCCTGGAAACCAGGCAAATATTTCCTCTGCTTAGCAGGTGCTTGGGGCAGGGGCAGGCAGAGGAGCAGGGGGGGTCTGGAGTGCCACGTAGGTGTCCAAGGATGAATCCCAACCTTCCACTGGAGAGGAAATGCCCAGTGAGAAAGTACAGAAACTTGGGCAAGGCTGGATCCAGTTTCCATCCTCGTGCATTCCTTCCCCCCCCCTCGAACATATCCGTTATTTTAAGCTTTCAGAGCAGCAAGGGAAGAGAAAAGAAAACCACTTTGCACTTGCAAATGATTCTATAAACACGACTCGCTGTAACGTGAGGTGAGGAATCTGAAAGAGGGAGACAAACCTGGAAGGGAGCTCATCCCTTTGCTGTGCCTCACCCAGCCAGTGGGAAAGGGATGCATTAAATACAGC
>NW_020955754.1:769577-781496 GCF_003031625.1 Empidonax traillii | reverse complement strand
GTGCATTCCTTCCCCCCCTCGAACATTTCCATTATTTTAAGCTTTCAGAGCAGCAAGGGAAGAGAAAAGAAAACCACTTTGCACTTGCAAATGATTCTATAAACACGACTCGCTGTAACGTGAGGTGAGGAATCTGAAAGAGGGAGACAAACCTGGAAGGGAGCTCATCCCTTTGCTGTGCCTCACCCAGCCAGTGGGAAAGGGATGCATTAAATACAGCTCTGCTGGCTCCTGGTTGATGCTCTGAGCAGCCCTGTTGCCTGGAAAGCTCAGTACCTTGTTTGCTCTGCGCTTGACTCCTGATTCTTCTCTTTCTCCACCTAATGTTTTCTTTTCCAGGACTGTGTTATATGAATATCCTTGGCTTAATTTGCATTGCATTAGAGGAAAACGTTTTAAATTTCTTCACAGCAGTAGTAAATCTGACAGACTTTATGAAGCCATTATACCTGCAGGTATTTTATACTTTTAAAATACATTCTTGTCAAGCTATCTTAATTATATTATTATATGTACTTTTGAACTCGGATCCACTCTCGGGTGATATATTACGCTTCTGACAGTGCAGTCCTAAAAAGCTACAATTTATATCAAAGCTTTGTGGCTGAACAAAGATGTATCTATTATGGATTCGGGGGAATTTATTAATTTACTGTTTTGGAACACTTACTCATTGACAAAGCTCGCCAGCTTTAAATTTCTAGCGGGCGGCCGCTCCGTGCAGCGTCTCCGTGGCTTTGGGGGCTGCTGGTTTTGTAAGTGAGAACCCAGGAGAGCAGCTGGAGGCTCAGAATGTTGGAGTCAGTGCTTGGCTTTTATCTGGGGTCGAAGTTTACAGCATTATCTCATTCCTGTGCCGGTGTCCACATTATGATCCCCCACGGGTCATCACCGGCGCTCTTAAAGGACCTGCCCTGGCAAAAACTCACTTGGGCAAAGCTGTTCAGTGCTGGCAGTCGATGGGGGTTGAGAACACGCAAGTGAAGTGCTTTGTTGCATCACAAACCCTGTTTGCAGGAGTGATTTTGCTCGCAGAAGTCACAGAATTCCAGAATCGCTGGGGCTGGAAGGGACATTAAAGATTCTCTCGTTCCAACCCCCTGCCATCCCAGGGACACCTTCCACTAGCCCAGGTTGCCACAAGCCCCGTCCAACCTGGCCTTGGACACTTCCAGGGATCCAGGGGCAGCCACAGCTTCTCTGGACAACCTGTGCCAGGGCCTGCCCACCCTCACAGCCAGGAATTCCTTCCCAATATCCCATCTATCCCTGCCCTCTGGCAGTGGGAAGCCATTCCCTGTGTCCTGTCCCTCCATCCCTTGTCCCCAGTCCCTCTCCAGCTCTCCTGGAGCCCCTTTAGGCCCTTCAAGGGGCTCTCAGGTCTCCCTGGATCTTTCTCTTCTCCAGCTGAACCCCCCCAGCTGTCCCAGCCTGGCTCCAGAGCAGAGGGGCTCCAGCCCCATGATCAACTTAGTGGCTTTCTCTGGAATTTTTGTGACAGGTCCATGTTTTAGGAGTTGTCTTTGGGTGCCCCAGTGCCTTGGGAGAGGACACAGAGCTGCCCGTGGGGTGGCTCATCCCCATGGCCACGGGCACAGACCGTGCTCTTCCCAGGCCTTGACTTAATCACCCAAAAAAGGGGTTGGTGGTAAATTTTCATCAGTCAGTTGATTTCCTGCTGGAGGGGGTTGCACTTTACTCTGAACATGTGAATGGTTTTGCTGCAAAGGGAATGTGCTCATCCCAAATTCCACTGGCCGGCGAAACAGCCCGTGGAGATTGGAAGGGCTTTTCTTGTTGCAGAGGGGTTGGAACGAGATGATCTTCAAGGTCCTTCCAACTCAAACCATTCTATGCTTCTATCACAGAATCATAAAATCACTGAGGTTGGAAAAGACCTCCAAGATCATCATGTCCAGCCTGTGACCAAACACCACTGTTCAAACCAGCCCAGAGCACTGAGTGCCACCCCCAGTCCTTCCTTGGACACCTCCAGGGATGGGGACTCCATCACCTCCCTGGGCAGCCCCTTCCAGTGTCTGAACACCCTTTCCAGGAAGAAATTCCTGCTGATGTCCAGCCTACTGTTTGCAAAGAGCTGGGCCAGCCACCTGGAGAGGTGAAAGTCCTTTCCATCCTTCCTCTTCAAACTCTCCACTGACTCCAGGCTGGATGCCAGGTTTGGTGCTGGCAGCAGCACCTCTTTGGGCTCCCCTGCTCTTTTTCCCACCTATTAAACAGCGTGAAATGCGTGGAGCAGCAGCAGCAGTTCATACACTCCTTAAATTCCCATCAGCTTCCCTGGCTGATGAACTCCCATGGATGAGCTCTGCTTTCTGAGGATTCCAATGATATTTTTTTGTTGTTCCCCATTGTTGTTTTCAAGGCTTGGAATAACACTGATTTTTTTTTTTTAATAACTTTTAATAGTTTTTGTTTTCCTCTTCCAACCCTGCCCTTCCCGCCCAAAGCCTGTTCCAGTCAGGTTCATCGAAGTTGTCTTGGTATTGTCAGAAAAATCAGCCTGACTGCTTCATCTTGTAAAACTTTCAAAGCCAAAAATTAACTGACATTTCCAAGTGAAATGTCATTTTGCTCTGAAACAAATAAATAAATAAATAAATCCAATGTTTTGACATTTTTAAAGCACTCCTCGCTCGCAGAAGGGAACGAAGTTCTTTAAATGAAAGCTGTGTCAAAACTGACTTCTCTCTCTTTTTCCTTTTTTTTTTTTCTTCCTCAGAGAAATTTTGACTTTTATGGATTTCTCTATGGGAGAATACATCGAGTGGCTCACCCAGGGGGTCTGGCTGCCCCAAGAGGATCCTGTGGAGCCTGGGGATAGGATAAGGGGGAAAGGCAACCTGGAGCAACCTGGGCTAGCGGAAGATGTCCCTGCCCATGGCAGAAGGTGGACTAGAAGATCTTTGAGATCTTTTCCGACCCAAACCATTCTGTAATTCTCTGATTATACACATATACTGGTATATTTTTTTAAAATCTCTATTTTATGCTGATTTTGCTGCTTGTTTGGAAGTCTTAAGGCCCATTTTAAAAGCAGTTGAGCGGCCCAGTCATTTCCTATGGTGTCCTGGGACATGGAACCCCAGGAAGTGTCTCTACTCTTCCATTGGACTCCAGACCACTGGAGATGTCAGCTGATACAATCATTAAGGTTGGAAAACACCTCCATGATCATCAAGCCCAGCCTTGGACCGAATGCCCCCGGGGCAACTAAATCATATTATGAAGTGCCACGTGTGCCACATCTACTTGTTTTTTGATCACCCCCAGGGATGGGGACTCCACCCCTGCCTTGGGGAGCTTCTTCCAAGGTCTGACCACCCTTTCAGTCAAGAAATTTTTTCCTAATACCCATCCTGAGCCTCCCCTGGTGCAGCTTGAGGCCTTTTCCCCTTGTCCTGTCCCTCGTTCCCTGGGAGCAGAGCCCGACCCCCACCTGGCTCCACCTCCTGTCAGGGCCTTGTAGAGAGCTTGAATATCCCCCAACCTGCTGATGTTTGGATCAGCTTTGGAAACAGCATCTCTTTCCCCCTCTTTGCTTTTATCCTTTTGTGTGACTGTTAAGATGAAGATAAAGAACATCACTGAGCTCACAGCTGGTCCTAACTCCAACCTGCCTAATTTTAGCCCCAAGTTGCTTGGGGCAGGGTGGGAGATTCCTCGGGGAAAAATGGAGAATAAACACATCTGTAGCAGTTTCTCTTGTTTTCACGGCAGGGAGTTAAGCTGATGTTGGTAAATTGCTGCAGTGAGTTGTAAATGATGTATGGAAGGGAAAGGGGGGGGGATCCCTTCTTAATGCAGGAAAATGTTCTGTATTGGGGGACATTTATGGCAGATATTTCCTGTAACAACAGGGCAGGGAAAGCTCTGGGACCAGAAACCTTCAAATCAAAAAAAAGGGGTGAAAAAAAAATCCCCTTTTTATTTCCATCTTGTTTTCTTTTTAATATCTTATTTCCCTGCAAACCATCCTCCCCAGATACTCCTGGGCCCTCCCCAGCTTGGGTCAGACTGACTTTTTATACAAAACTAGTGGTTTCACCCCCCATTTTCCCTGCTCATGAGATTTTTGGAGGGGGTTTAAAGCCAAGCCTTTTCTCCATCTGCTGTTTTGAGATTTTTGTTTGTTTGGCTTGAGTTGATTGGGCTATTTGGGAGTTTTTATGTTGGGGGTTTCTATTCTGCAAGGCCATGCAGTTCCCACGGTGTAACTCCTTGCCTCCTTTCTGGGGTGGTCTGGAAGAACAGAGCACAGAGGGTGGGAGAAAACCATCAACAGCCTTGGACATGGCCAAAACTGCTGCAAAGCAGAGGGGAATTGGGACTGACCACAGTGGGAAAGGGTCCTGTGTTTAAATCACAGCGGGGGAGATCCACCTTGAACACCTGGAAAATCCTTTTCCCAGTGAGGACAGCTTAGGTGGGGAGGATGGGAGCCCTCCATCCCTGGAGGAGCTCAGGGCAGCTCAGACACACATCAGCTGTTTTTATCAGAGACACAGCTCCTCCTGGTCCTGCAGAAATGCAGAGTAAGAGCAGAGGCTTGAGAGGGCCCAGGGCGATGGTGGGACTCATCTGTTGTGCTCCAAATCCTGGGTCAGGCAGCACTGGCCTGGCTTTGTCAAGGATTAGGGACCATAAGAGGCCTCTCCTGCAGGAGGAGGTGGCTGTGGCTTGTGGAGAACCAGCCCTGAGGTGCTGCTGAGAGAGGACTGGGGGATGTCTGTGTCTCGTGGGAGCTGCAGTTTGTGTAGAAGGGCTTTAGATCTCCATGCACCTTTGATGGACAGCAAGTATCTTGTCTCCTGTCTCCTGGAGTTGTTGCCTTCCTGCAGCCTGAGGTGTTCCTGCCACAGGTGAAATACTGTCCCTGTGTGATCTGTGCCTGCCATTTGTGTCAGCACTGGAGGTTTTTTTTCCTCTGGTGACTCGGTTGTGGCCAAAAGTGACCCTCCTGAGGTCAGCTCAGGACCATCCAAGCTGTGCAGTGAATTGCAGCCCCAAATCTGGGTGGGTCATGTTGCAAACTGCTCATTTTGGGTGCTGACATTCTTGGTTTGGGAATATCATAGAATTATAGATTGGTCTGGGTTAGAAGGGACCTTAGAGATCCCCCTAGGTCTGATGGGTAGAGCCACCTTCCACCAGCCCAGGCTGCTCCAAGCCTCATCCAGCCTGGCCTTGGACACTTCCAGGGATCCAGGGGCAGCCACAGCTTCTCTGGGCAACCTGTGCCAGGGTTTAATGTACAACAGGTTCCTGCATCTCCCACCCTCCCTTGCCTGTCTCCCTCCCTCCCTCCAGCAGGGACCAGCCAGAGCAGCAACCCCTCACCCTGAGCAGTTCCTTCAGAACAAAAAGGAAAGGACTTTGGCTCTTGCTTGGCGTGGGTTCAGATGGTCTGAGGCTGCCCCAAGTGGGAGCTGCAGCCCAGCCACGGCCCCGGGGCCCCGTGGCTATTTTGGGAGGCGGAGGAAGGCAAGGGGGCTATCGGGGATCTGTCAGGGCAGGCGAGCCGGGAGATGAGAGGTAGTCAATGACAGAAGAGATGTCAGGTTTTATTTCCAGTAAGAGCCGGTGAAGCTGGGAAAATTGCTCATTAATGCTTTATTGATATTCATGTTCCTATTGAAGGAGTCTGGGCTGGGAGGTGGAGCCCGTGTTAATGGGGCCAGGCTGAAAATAGGGCCTTTTATGCCTGGGCAAAGGGGGATGCTCTGACCACGGGAGGTTTGACTGTGTCAGTCTCTCTAAATAGAGACTGGATCAGTGCTGTGGCTGAGCCAAAAGCCGTGGAGGAAAAAACTAATAACACAGGTCAAACCGTGCCAGGAGCACTGGAGTTCTCTCTCTCTCTCTCTCACTCGCTCTTTTTTTTTTTCCCACAAAGGAAAATTTAAAGCAGATTGTTGTAAAACTGTGCAAAAATCTTCGTCTGGGGGGTTTGGGACTATTTAACCCTCGTGTTTGCTTTAGCGTTCTGTTTTTAGAGTAATTTGAATTTAAAATGCTCTATCAAAAGGAATTTATTTCTAAAATGTCAAATTACTTTATTTCAGAAGTGCTGACGGTAAAACGTTTGGCTTTTAGAAAACAAAGCAAACTCCATTAGCTGTTTGGCACTGGTGACATTCACAAATATTTTCTGTTTCTCTCAAACTCTTTATTTCCCTGCCTTTCCTTCATCCTGCCCACTTCTGTAGCCAGGAATTGGGCTGAGAGCTGCAGCTCCCCAGGGAGTGACCCCAAATCAGGGAATGACCCCAAACCAGGCAATTCCCAGCACAGCCACAGCTCTTGGGGCTCCCTGGAAATGGGATTTCATAGAATCTCAGAATCCCAGACTGGTTTGGGCTGGAAGGGACCTTAAAGCTCATCTTGTTCCACCCCCTGCCATGGGCAGGGACACCTTCCATGGGGCACCACCACCTACCAAGACCAGGTTGCTCCAAGCTCCATCCAAGTGTCCATCCTTGGACACTTCCAGGGATGGGGCAGCCGCAGCTTCTCTGGGCAACCTGTTCCTGTTTTTTTTTCCTGTGCCTGGTGCTCATCCCCTACACACTCACCCTCTCACCCTGCCTTTGTGGTGCCCCTCATGGCAGGGATGAGAAATAAATCATATCATAAATCATATCATGCAGGTTCTCAGAGGTCCACAGTGCATAATTCCCATTTTTTTGAGTTCTTTTTTGCAGTTCCCACGTCTGTTCACAGGCACGGGGAGTGTTTGATGGCAGCAGGGTTTGTGGGAGGGCAGGATGTAACCTCCCAAACGCCGAGCTGGACCCAAGTCTCCTTGCTGAGCCCTGAGCTGCTCCTTTCGGATGTTATTTTGAGCTCAGCGTGTTCCCTGCTCTGCTGCACACAGTCTGAGCCTCCTGCCTGCTGGGACGTTGTCTTGGTGGAACACTGCACTTCCCACAGTTGTCAAGAAGCTTATCCTCGTTGTTCCTGGCATACAGGAGCAGAATCACTCCTCTTGTTTTATAGGTAGAGAACATTTTCCCCAAGGATGTCTCCTGCTTTCCCGAGGCAGGATGACTTCCCAAGTAAAGCTGAGCTTCCCAGAGCAGTGGCTGGGAAAGGGCTGGGTGTTCCCTTGTTTGTGAGACATCTGGTGGGGCACCCAGAAGATGGAGGGCTGCTTGTAAATGCCTTCCCCCACATGGAGAGGGATGAATGTTTATTTATAGGTGCTGAGAGGATGGAAGGTGCTCCAGGCTGGGTTAAGGCACTGCTGCTCCTGGACTTCAGGCCATGGAAGCAATAACATGCAGGATATCACTCTTCGTGGTTTTATGGTCCTTTTCATCACCAGAAAGGTGGTTTGGTTGGAAGCTGATTAAACTTGCAGGGAAGGACAGTGATTTATGCCCTACCAGTCCTCCCAATCACTTTGTAGCCACGGTGTGAATTAAGGCTGATTAAAACCGAGGGAAGGCTCCCTTCTGCCTCAGTGAGGGTTTTTGGACCAGGCTGTTGGGACCATCCCTCTCCACAGGTCCCTGACTGCCAGGCAGTGATGGGAGAGGAGGGCACAGGCCAAAACACAGGAGCACAGCACTTATTATTCTAAATGAAGGACATCTCTACTCATTAAAGCTGAAAATTATGGTCTGCAGATAACTCTGGTGGTGGCTCATGGAATCAATAAAGGCCCAGTTTGTTCTGAGAGCCAAGCTGCCGATATGCCAAAATACATATTTTGCAAATTGCTTCATTTCCATTTGAAAAGATCAAACCTTGCTCCTTGTGAAAGCCCAGGGGTGGGGTGGGGGAGGCGACAGGCACACAGCAGTTCAAACCTCCTCTTTGCTCTCCTGAAAGATCTGTAATTTGATCAAAACTGATAAAAGCCCAGCAACTGCTTTGTTTTATTTTGCTTTTTTAAACACCCCCCGTGCAGGGAAGTGTTGTTCTGAGCTGTCAGGGGGTCCCTGCTAAGTCTGGAGCAGCCGTAGCTCATTTTTGGAAGCAGCATTTGTGGCTGTGCAGGGCATCCTCCACTTGGCAGCTCCTGCCTTTTGGAGGTGTGATGGTCACCCTCCAAGAGCATCCACCTCATGGATCTCTTACACCTGCCTGGGGTTCTTTACTCCTTCCTAGAAACCTTGTTGACACTGGAAATGAGGGATATAAAAGCTCCTGTTGGGAGCTGTGGTGTGGAATCGTTAGGCCCCAGGGTGGGGGGGACCTGGGATGCTGATCCTGGGGATTGTGAGGAGTTTGGTTTAGCCCAGCTGGGGGACACGTGGGGCTGAGCATCCCGTCAGCCCCTCCAACATGCCAATAAAATTTAACTTCAACTGGCTGCTGACTTGCTCAGAAAGAGGGAAGAAATGCAGGGGGTCAGAGAAGCTGTTTGAAGGATAATTTACCTCACAGGTGCCCATGGCACACGTTGTCCCTGCCCTTTGCCTCTACACCCAGGGTCTTCTCTTTTTTCCCCCATAACCACTTGAAAAATAAAGATGTATGACTCCTACTCGAGCAGAATAGATTGTTTTGGATTGCTATTCATCTATTATTTTAGAAAGTAAAATGAATAAAACTTATGCAGGTCACAGACATTAAAGAGCATTTTTATATCAGTTTGGGAGTGCTTGTCAGCTTTGATTTATTAAGTAACGTTCCCCGACTGGCTACTGGTATGTGTTGTCAGTCTCTTGATAATGGATAGACCTCACAGCTGAGTGCTCTGTGATTAGACTTCTCAACTATATATTTTTAAATAAAGGCATTGCTTTTTTTGGGTTTGCTCATTTCCCTCTCGTAGGCAATTTCATTCATCTTCCCTCGTGCTCCCTCTCCCCGCTGTAAATTTGTTGTTGTTGGGAGCCATGAGGATGCTAAATGGGACACATCTTTAAGGGGCTGGCTTTTTTTTGGTTTTGTTCCCCCCCACCTCCCAAGCTTGCTCCCAACTTAGCTTGATTGATTAAATGTCACAGGGGGACAGAAGTGGGTAAGCAGAAGCTCTCGGAGCAGCTTTCCAGAGTCTGCTCCGTCACTGCGGCTGCGTCAGCAGTTCTACCATCAGACTGCTCTTCCCTGGGGCTGTGGGGTGGGAATTACCACAGCTGCATGGAGAGGTGGCTGACAGAGCCCTCGACCTCTTGTGAAGGGAGCAGGGGCTGAGCAAACCCACCCTGCTCCCTCCCCCGGAAGGTTGCGGGGAGTTAATGGGAATATGAAGCCGTTCCTGGCTGATGAGGAGTGACACGCAGGGAAGTTCAGAGGCACTGCTGTATCTCTTCTAACCACAACAGTTTGTTTTCCCTTCGGAGGATGGACCTGTGCTCAGCCAGGCTGAGCTCAAATCCCACTGCTGGCTCAGGGAGCCTCCCCAGGGTTGTCTGAGGAGCCCCTCGGTCACACAGGGCAGGGATTTGCTGTGCTGACTCTGAGCTGCTGCTGCCAGGCACGTGCTGGGATCTTCTCCGAGGGACAGCAGCAAATGGCACTGGAGATGAGTATCCTGGGCTGAAATCCCCAGCTAGAACTGTAATTATGCTCTGGTAAAGAACCGAGCTGGAACGAGGATGAGATTGTTTCCCCCGGGGCTGGAGGAGCGCTGGGACTGACTCATTAGCGTGGAATTGAAATGGCACAGGTGGGAGGCCACCAAGTGCTTTGGAAATGAGACTTGCAGATCCTTCAGGTAGGGCAAAACCCAACAACTTCCCTGGGACGCTGGGATGAGGCAGCAACCTCTGGTTTTGTTATCCAAAGCTTTGATCTCAGACCAAAACTGATCCATCTGACTTGGGAACATGCAGAATGCACTGATAAGAAAAAAACACTGCACCAATTTCATAAGCCTTTTCTCTTCTCTATAATCCAAAAACTGCTTTTGATTTAAAGGTTAAGATCTGACAAAGCCAACAGACTCTAAAGATCTTTTCTTCCCCCTTCTCATTTCCTCACGATTTCCCTCAAAACCTGCAAGATGAGAAAACCTGGCTGGGAACATCTGTATGGGGAGGGTGGGAAGCAATTCATCTGTGCAGTGCTGTCTGCTGCTGGTTCGGGGCACGGTGGGCACACAAACGCTTTGTTTCCCCCAGGCTGCCTCAGCCTCTGCTCCCTCTCCCAGCAAGATCCCTGCCCGTGGATGAGGGATGGAGTGACCCCACGGGTGAAGGGTAGGGGCGGTGAGGAAGAGCAGTGCGAAGAAAGGGCAGTGCAGGGTTTGGAGCCGCGGTTTTGGAAGGACAGGACATGTGTCCGCGGCTCGATGAGATGCTCGGCTGCAGGAGGCCAGGCCCCTCTCGGGAGGCGCTCCCAGCAATGTGTTTTGCAGCTCATTAAGTGTCTCCGTGCTGCTGTTTCTCCGGCTGAAACGGCCTTAGTTGCTTTGCACGTTCCAGTGACACTGCCATTATCTCCTGCTAACACAGGCATTAATTGCCAAGCCAGCTCGCTTATTTACACCTTTAAATGATAACCCTGCCCTACGTGCTCTCTTAAACAAATGCAACCCCAGTGTGCTTCGAAATGGCTCCTTAGGGGCATTTTTGGCTCGTCCCTACTTGACTCTTGGTCCTTAAGCTGCCAGGCAGGTGGGAGTGGAGGCTCCTATGCTCGTGGGGTCCCTGCTTTTGGGAAAGGTGGGTTTGCCACCACGGAGAGGGATCAGACCCTCCCCAGGTGATGGGATGTCAGATTGGGGCCAAATTCCCTCAGTGTCATAGAATCCTAGGATCAGCCGTGTTGGAAAGGACCTCTGAGATCACCAAGTCCAACCCTTGATCCACTGTCGGTGGAGTTAGCTGGGGAGCACCCACCACATCCCATTGACATGCCCCAAAACTTGGCACTGGGGGAAGAAGCTCCTCTTCTAGCCCTTGGCATCAGCAGCTGCTTTTGGTGGGCATAACAAAAACAAACCAAACAACAACAACAAATCGAAACAAAACCCAACAAAGCCCAGTGAAACCAGCAGCTGGTTTTGGTTGGCTCCATGAGGAGGTCCCTGGCCAGGCTCGTTTTAGATGGGACCAGGGCTGAAGACTCCCAGAGCCATTTCCCAGGTGCCTGAGGGCCAACAGCTTCAGCCCTTCATTGCTTTAGACCCAACACGAATATAGGAAAAGCTCCATGTCCCATCACAGAATCTACCTAAACATGCCCTTTATTCCCTTTTTCTTCCCCCAAATAAAAATGTTTACACTTTCTCCAATATTTACCAGGTGAAAACCTGGAGCATTTCTCCCTTTGTCATTCCATAAGAATGTGTAAAATAATACTCTCTTGCTTCCCTGTGCCGTTGGTGGTTCTCTTCCCAGCTGAACATCTCGAAGTGGTTCCTGTCCTTCTCTGTCCTTGGAGCCCTGTGTGGAATCCATGGATTATCAGGAGCAGTTCAGACATCCAGGTTAAAGACAGTGAGGGAATATAGCCCTGCTCTGAAATGTTAGGACAGGAAAGCTGCTGTCTGGACCCCCAGCCCTCTTGTTTCCCACACAACTCTGGGAGCACCAGATGGGGTTTAATCAGGACCGCGGCGCCGGAGGGATATTATTAAGAGACATCTAGTTCTGGATGAGAGAAGATTATCCAGGGTTTATTTCCAGCTGATAACACTCTGCCCTTCCATAACACCTTTTATCTGAGGATCTCGGAGCTCTTCAGCGACTCCAGTTAATTAAGCCTCACATTGCCCCCTGGTGCCACGGGTGAGACCCGGGCTAAGAGCGGCAGAGCAGCAATTAGGAGGGATCGGCTCTGGCAGGCAGATAAGAGAGATCATCTCCTGCCTCTCCTTTACTGTCTTATTTGCATGTTTATCTCCCCTGTGCAGTTGAGAAAAGTGAACCCAGAGGTTGCATCGCTTGCCCAAAAGTTCTCATTTGGTGCAAACTGGTGGATCCCCTTTTCCCAGCCCCA
>NW_020955754.1:766094-769302 GCF_003031625.1 Empidonax traillii | reverse complement strand
AGTTAATTAAGCCTCACATTGCCCCCTGGTGCCACGGGTGAGACCCGGGCTAAGAGCGGCAGAGCAGCAATTAGGAGGGATCGGCTCTGGCAGGCAGATAAGAGAGATCATCTCCTGCCTCTCCTTTACTGTCTTATTTGCATGTTTATCTCCCCTGTGCAGTTGAGAAAAGTGAACCCAGAGGTTGCACCGCTTGCCCAAAAGTTCTCATTTGGTGCAAACTGATGGATCCCCTTTTCCCAGCCCCAAAACGTGCTGGGAGCAGAGACGCATCAGTGGTGGATGACTCTGCCCTCTGAGTGTCCTTCTTCTCCTTTCCCAAGGTTAGTTTCCCAATGGGCTCCAGCCTCGGCTCTGCTCGAGTTTCCTTCCTGCAAAGCCCATCTCCAAGTCTTCCAAAAAAAAGAGAGCTTTTGCAGCCTCCCCCTACAGGGCCAGATTCCTCAATAGTGATTTCTCTGGAGAATAGCTGGGCCCGAGGTTTCCTTCCCCTCCTCTTTTCTTTTTTTGACTTTCCCCTAACTAAAAATCAGGAAGCTCTAAAATCCTCTTTGAAGTAACACTGTATGAAGAGGATTTATCCTTGTCCACTTAAATATTCATGACAGCTTGCATTTCTGTTCAAAAAGACACTTGTTTATTTAGATAAGATTTAATTTATTCATAATTTACCTAAATTTGCAGGAGCGTGCATGTACATTTTAGCTTATAAGTAGCATAATACATAAAACATTATTGAGGCATGCAAATTACACAAATACAGCATTGGAAACTGCCTGCTTGTTTTAGGCAGATAACTAATTTCTTACCCTGAGTAGAGACACAAACACAATTGCCTGGGCTTGTTGCCTGGGATTTGGCGACTCTGAATGATGCTTCCCTTCGTGGAGGAGGCACAGCTTTGGAGCTGGGTCGTGGCAAAGCCCACTTTTCTTGGACTGTGATCTGGAGGAAAGCTGAAGGCCTTTGCTGGGATGTTTTTTTTCAGTTCCTCTCCCCAGGGGCTCGGTTTGGGTTTGCTCAGATCTCTCTGTTTTCTCGGGATGAGGTTGGGATTTGTGAGGGTTGTCTCACTCACCGTGCCTGGGGGGATGATGGAGGGAGGGGATATCCCTGCTCCTCCAGCAGTGTGGGCTCCACTCCCTCCTAATTTATCTCTGCAAACCCTCCAGGTGACGTGGCCACTTGTTCCTTCCCTTAAGGCAAAGAAACAAGTGGCCCAAAATTCCCTCATAGCCCCAAAATACCCAATTTTCCACCTGCTTCCAGGTAATAATTGCACAAATCAGCATGCACAGAGTGTGCTAGACCACAAAAACCACGCTGGGCTTCCTCCCTGAGCTCCAACACCACCTGCCACGAGGCAGGGCTGAGGCTGGAGACAGGGCAGGGGGTTTGGGCTCATGGATTTGGCAGCTGGGCAAGAGGCACTGCCTGAGCACCATGAGGGCTCTCAGCACTGTTAGAAGTTGCTCCTAACAGGAACAGCTGCAGGCAGGAATTAGATGTTTGCAGTTGTATATGTGGAATGTAGGGTACATGCATATGAAACCCGCAGGGAGATGTCTCAAGGACACGAATATTGGGCAGATGCTCATAACCCACAGCCTGTAACTAAGGCTCTGTGACACTTCCCTTGGGATTCTGCTTTCCCTTGCACCTGTTTGGGCTGGAATTTCCAGGGCTGGAATCCTGCCTGGCCTCACAGGCTTTGATGGTTTGTTGTGCTGGGATGGACAAGGACGGGTGGGGACAGCAGAGCTTGTTGGTGCTTTGGCTTTTTCCTAGATGGAATCATAGCCAATATTTTCCATCATTTCCAAGATTGAGTTTAATGGGGAAAATAAAAACACATTTTGCCTGGCTTTGCCTCCTGCTCAATTGACCTGTGAGTAACTAGAGCCTGAGCGCTTCAGAATAGGGACGACTGCTTTTGGTGGGGTCAGGGAAATGCCTTTTTAACCTTGGAAAAACATTTGCACATTGGGGAAAAAAAACTCTTCCTGGCACTGGACGTGGAGCCCAAGTGTGCAGGTTGACAGGGAGGATAGAAACTGCTGGGAAAGCCCCCCAAGGAGGCAGATTGTGGTGGCAATTCCCCCGTGCCCTTTGTCCTCTCAGGCTTAAGCCTGCCAGGTAAACCAGAGCAGGTTCCCACGGCCTCAGCTCCGTGGAACCTGCTGGTTCATGCAGTGAGGAGGAGGAGGAGGAGGAGGAGGAGGTGGCTCTGCTGCATTTGCTTTATAAGGGTATTTAATTACAGAGGCTTAATTGCATGATCACAAAGTGTTTGGTTTTCCAGCAGGCCGTGCCCTGACTGCGTGCAGGGGATGGACAGAGGGAGCTGCTCGTGATCAGCTCCGTGGGGAAGCCCAGGAGAAACCAATCCCCTGTCTGAGGAGGAGCAAAATAAGACCTGAGGAGAAATGGGGATATTAAACACTTCCTGATTAAAGGAAGGAGCTCTGCCTGTTGTGTGGGCTGGAGATCCTGCAGTGAAGTGGTGCAATGCACAGGGAGGGCTTTGGGAGCCTTAACTTGGCACTGCTTAATTTAGTGTGAGTGGTCGTGTTATCTGACCACGATCTTCCAATTTCTGCCTCTGTGTCTGCACAGAGCTTTGCACAGGGGGACCAGAGGTGTTCTTTATATAGCCACAATCACCATTTTGTCCTTTTTTCACCTGGCCTGGGCTGGAATTCATGTGTAAGTGGTATTTTTAAGTGGCAATTTTAAGATGGAGTGGGCAGACTCAAAGTTTGGAATTGGGGCCTATTGGGGCTGCAGAAATGCGAAGGAGTTTTACATGGGGTGCAAGACTTGTGGGAATCATAGATCCCAGAGTGCATTGGGTTGGAATAGAGCTTAAAGATCATCCAGAGCCATCCCCTGCCATGGGCAGGGACACCTTCCACCAGCCCAGGTTGCTCTAAGCCCCGTCCAACCTGGCCTTGGACACTTCCAGGGATCCAGGGGCAGCCACAGCTTCTCTGGGCAACCTGTGCCAGGGCCTGCCCACCCTCACAGCCAAGAATTCCCTCCCAATATCCCATCTAAATGTCTCCTCTTTTAGTTTATGGTAATTTTAGTTTTTAGCAGTGCCATACAGGTGAAGGAAAACACACCTGGAAAATATATGCTGGATAAAAAGTTGGCTTTCCCCATGTTTTTGGAGGGAGCTGAGATGAGGGGTGGGGGGGGGGGTGTG
>NW_020955754.1:722780-766075 GCF_003031625.1 Empidonax traillii | reverse complement strand
CCAGTTAATTAAGCCTCACATTGCCCCCTGGTGCCACGGGTGAGACCCGGGCTAAGAGCGGCAGAGCAGCAATTAGGAGGGATCGGCTCTGGCAGGCAGATAAGAGAGATCATCTCCTGCCTCTCCTTTACTGTCTTATTTGCATGTTTATCTCCCCTGTGCAGTTGAGAAAAGTGAACCCAGAGGTTGCATCGCTTGCCCAAAAGTTCTCATTTGGTGCAAACTGGTGGATCCCCTTTTCCCAGCCCCAAAACGTGCTGGGAGCAGAGACGCATCAGTGGTAGATGACTGTGCTCTCTGAGTGTCCTTCTTCTCCTTTCCCAAGGTTAGTTTCCCAATGGGCTCCAGCCTCGGCTCTGCTCGAGTTTCCTTCCTGCAAAGCCCATCTCCAAGTCTTCCAAAAAAAAGAGAGCTTTTGCAGCCTCCCCCTACAGGGCCAGATTCCTCAATAGTGATTTCTCTGGAGAATAGCTGGGCCCGAGGTTTCCTTCCCCTCCTCTTTTCTTTTCTTGACTTTCCCCTAACTAAAAATCAGGAAGCTCTAAAATCCTCTTTGAAGTAACACTGTATGAAGAGGATTTATCCTTGTCCACTTAAATATTCACGACAGCTTGCATTTCTGTTCAAAAAGACACTTGTTTATTTAGATAAGATTTAATTTATTCATAATTTACCTAAATTTGCAGGAGCGTGCATGTACATTTTAGCTTATAAGTAGCATAATACATAAAACATTATTGAGGCATGCAAATTACACAAATACAGCATTGGAAACTGCCTGCTTGTTTTAGGCAGATAACTAATTTCTTACCCTGAGTAGAGACACAAACACAATTGCCTGGGCTTGTTGCCTGGGATTTGGCGACTCTGAATGATGCTTCCCTTCGTGGAGGAGGCACAGCTTTGGAGCTGGGTCATGGCAAAGCCCACTTTTCTTGGACTGTGATCTGGAGGAAAGCTGAAGGCCTTTGCTGGGATGGTTTTTTTCTGTTCCTCTCCCCAGGGGCTCAGTTTGGGTTTGCTCAGATCTCTCTGTTTTCTCGGGATGGGGTTGGGATTTGTGAGGGTTGTCTCACTCACCGTGCCTGGGGGGATGATGGAGGGAGGGGATATCCCTGCTCCTCCAGCAGTGTGGGATCCACTCCCTCCTAATTTATCTCTGCAAACCCTCCAGGTGACGTGGCCACTTGTTCCTTCCCTTAAGGCAAAGAAACAAGTGGCCCAAAATTCCCTCATAGCCCCAAAATACCCAGTTTTCCACCTGCTTCCAGGTAATAATTGCACAAATCAGCATGCACAGAGTGTGCTAGACCACAGAAACCACGCTGGGCTTCCTCCCTGAGCTTCAACACCACCTGCCACGAGGCAGGGCTGAGGCTGGAGACAGGGCAGGGGGTTTGGGCTCATGGATTTGGCAGCTGGGCAAGAGGCACTGCCTGAGCACCATGAGGGCTCTCAGCACTGTTAGAAGTTGCTCCTAACAGGAACAGCTGCAGGCAGGAATTAGATGTTTGCAGTTGTATATGTGGAATGTAGGGTACGTGCATATGAAACCCGCAGGGAGATGTCTCAAGGACACGAATATTGGGCAGATGCTCATAACCCACAGCCTGTAACTAAGGCTCTCTGACACTTCCCTTGGGATTCTGCTTTCCCTTGCGCCTGTTTGGGCTGGAATTTCCAGGGCTGGAATCCTGCCTGGCCTCACAGGCTTTGATGGTTTGTTGTGCTGGGATGGACAAGGACGGATGGGGACAGCAGAGCTTGTTGGTGCTTTGGCTTTTTCCTAGACGGAATCATAGCCAATATTTTCCATCATTTCCAAGATTGAGTTTAATGGGGAAAATAAAAACACATTTTGCCTGGCTTTGCCTCCTGCTCAATTGACCTGTGAGTAACTAGAGCCTGAGCACTTCAGAATAGGGACGACTGCTTTTGGTGGGGTCAGGAAAATGCCTTTTTAACCTTGGAAAAACATTTGCACATTGGGGAAAAAAAACCTCTTCCTGGCACTGGACGTGGAGCCCAAGTGTGCAGGTTGACAGGGAGGATAGAAACTGCTGGGAAAGCCCCCCAAGAAGGCAGATTGTGGTGGCAATTCCCCCATGCCTTTTGTCCTCTCAGGCTTGAGCCTGCCAGGTAAACCAGAGCAGGTTCCCATGGCCTTATTTCCGTGGAACCTGCTGGTTCATGCAGTGAGGAGGAGGAGGAGGAGGAGGAGGAGGAGGAGGAGGAGGTGGCTCTGCTGCATTTGCTTTATAAGGGGATTTAATTACAGAGGCTTAATTGCATGATCACAAAGTGTTTGGTTTTCCAGCAGGCCGTGCCCTGACTGTGTGCAGGGGATGGACAGAGGGAGCTGCTGGTGATCAGCTCCGTGGGGAAGCCCAGGAGAAACCAATCCCCTGTCTGAGGAGGAGCAAAATAAGACCTGAGGAGAAATGGGGATATTAAACACTTCCTGATTAAAGGAAGGAGCTCTGCCTGTTGTGTGGGCTGGAGATCCTGCAGTGAAGTGGTGCAATGCACAGGGAGGGCCTTGGGAGCCTTAACTTGGCACTGCTTAATTTAGTGTGAGTGGTCGTGTTATCTGACCACGATCTTCCAATTTCTGCCTCTGTGTCTGCACAGAGCTTTGCACAGGGGGATCAGAGGTGTTCTTTATATAGCCACAATCACCATTTTGTCCTTTTTTCACCTGGCCTGGGCTGGAATTCATGTGTAAGTGGTATTTTTAAGTGGCAATTTTAAGATGGAGTGGGCAGACTCAAAGTTTGGAGTTGGGGCCTATTGGGGCTGCAGAAATGCGAAGGAGTTCTACATGGGGTGCAAGACTTGTGGGAATCATAGATCCCAGAGTGCATTGGGTTGGAATAGAGCTTAAAGATCATCCAGAGCCACCCCCTGCCATGGGCAGGGACACCTTCCACCAGCCCAGGTTGCTCCAAGCCCCGTCCAACCTGGCCTTGGACACTTCCAGGGATCCAGGGGCAGCCACAGCTTCTCTGGGCAACCTGTGCCAGGGCCTGCCCACCCTCACAGCCAAGAATTCCTTCCCAATATCCCATCTAAATCTCTCCTCTTTTAGTTTATGGTAATTTTAGTTTTTAGCAGTGCCATACAGGTGAAGGAAAACACACCTGGAAAATATATGCTGGATAAAAAGTTGGCTTTCCCCATGTTTTTGGAGGGAGCTGAGATGAGGGGTGGGGGGTGTGTGTGTTTAGGGGTGTGATGTGTGGAAGAGAGTGAATAAAAACCTCAGCTTTCAAATCATTTCACGTGAAAGGCTCATAATTGTGTGAGTTTGAACTCCAGGACGCCTGCACTGAGCAGGAGGGGGAGGTGCAGTGTTTGGGTGTTCATGCACACACATTAATAAAGGAAAAGCTGAATATTTACCAACCATCCCCCGAGCAGGGTGTATCACAAAAGATTGTGCTATTGATCGCAGTGAAAATAAATAAATAACTAAAAATCCCCCCTCCCCTCCCCACCTGTGGATGTATTAGGGAGAAAATATTGAACTAGGCTCTCCTGGCTCCCATGCAATTGATGCAATTTATTTTCAATTTGTCAAACGTGGCATTGGAGCAGCAATTGGTTTTGGTGATTTATTAGGAATTTTCTAACCAGGGCACTCTGTCATTGGAGTTACTTCACTTGTGTTCAAGTGGGTTTTTGTCTTTCTGCAAACTCAAGCTGGGAAGCCAAGAGGGTGAGTTTTTCTATATTTTCCTCTTTATTTTTTTTTTTTCCCCAAACCAAAAGGGAAGGCTGAAAGAAATTCAGCCAAAAAGGGAAATGGGGAAAAAGTAGCAGAACTGACATATTTTAAACATGATGACAGGATGGGCTGTTTAAATTGCCTCTGTGAATTGATTTAAAAGCTGTTGGTAGGCATCTGTATTTCATTAACTGTCTTTCTCCTTCATTTCAGTCACTGGAGTCATTGCCTCTTATTACCTTCCAGGTTCGTGATATCCATCCACATGGTTATTTTAGTTATTACTATCTGTATACAGAAAATATAAGAGGCAATTTTGGGACAGAAGCAGCTTGGGAGGGATATGAGTAGAGTGAAATAAATAATTTGATTTCTCTATGACACCCATGATATAAAACCATCAGGATTACAAGTGTTTGTGCTGGGTGTGCATTTTGGTCAGAGCCTGTGAGAAAAAGAGTAGGGGTTTGTGGTAGCAAATCCGGACCTGGTAATGAAGTGTTTTCCCACATTGAATAACCAATAATGACTCCAAAGCAAATTTCCTCCTGGGAATTAGTTGCTCCCGTGTGCTCGTGGTGTTTTTCATCCCTCCTGACCGTGGTGGTATCAGGAATTTGGGGAGTGCAAAGTGTATTTTCACTTCTCTCGTGCTCTGAGGTGGAGCTTTTCCATGTGCTGGGGGACATTAATGATCTCATCCCTCAGGGAAGGTCAGTGCTCCCCATCAGTCACAGGCCTGGTGTGGAAGATCTTTGTGGTGCATTTAGAGGATTCCTGGCTGGGGTGGGGTGGGAAGGGAGACAAAAGCTTTAGGGCTGTCCTTCCCAAAGCTCAGTAGCTTTTCTTTCCATCCTGAAACAGCCCGGGCAGTTCCAGATGATTTTCACAGTTCCAAAGCCGCTGCAGCTCGCAGTGTTTTCCCCAGTGCTCGGTGCAGTCATTAGCTGCTTACAGCACTTAAAAGAAAATGTGGCGCTTCGGAGACTTCGCTTCTGTTTGCTGTCTTTACCACCAACTAATTGGTTGGATAACGAGCAAACATTTTTTCCTCTGTTCCTCAATTTCCCAGCTTTTCTGACTTGCAAGCAGGAAGAGCAAAAGCTGCTGCTGGTTGGCAGACAGGGAGGGGATTGTGATGTGTTGTGCTGAGGTGAGGTGAGGCAGCCAGAGTGGAGTCACACTCCAGGTGGGATCACAGGGCCTTAAGGTCCAGCTGCCCCTCGGTTCGTGCCTCTTCTCCTTGGCTTTTACATCCCTAGGTCTGGTCTCACTCGCCCTGTGGAGCTTCAAAGCAGGTGGGGAAGGGAAGGGTGAAGCTCTGGAGAGGCTGCCTGGGGGGAGCAGGGCAGTGTGACCAATGGTTCCCATCTGGAAGCGGTGGGAACAAAGCAACCAGCAGCCTTGATAGGAGCACTTGAATGATCCCATTATCAGGGTAACTGCGGTGAGAGGAGACAGCTCTGGCTGCACATACAAGCATTACCTTGATTTAAAGGCAGTGTTTGTGGCTTTAAACGGAATTCTCTGGCTTGGCTGGGTTTAATTCAGGCCGAACAAAGCGGTGTGTTCCGAGTGCTGCAGGAGGAGGCCGCTCAGCCCGCTCTGCTGACACGGTGTCACACAATGGGATACACCAGGGGTCTGGGTAAAGCACCTTGTAAAGGCACCAGCTATTGAGAGCAGGGACATCCTGAGCTGAATGGAGAGTGTCCTGACAGGGGAGGGCCAGCCTTTCCAGGGAATTGATCCATGGCACGAGGATGTTCTGCTGTAAACAGCAAAGCTGCCCGTGAGTGGTGGCCTCAAGTTGTGTCAGGGCAGGCTCAGGGTGGATCTCAGGGAAAGGTTCTTCCCCCAGAGGGTGGTTGGCACTGAACAGGCTCCCCAGGGCAGTGGGCACAGCCCCAAGGCTGCCAGAGCTGCAGGAGGGTTTGGCTGATCCTCTGGGGCACAGGGGGTGACTCTTGGGGATGGGGCTGTGCAGGGCCAGGGATTGGACTGGATGACCCTTGTGGGTCCCTTCCAGCTCAGCATATCCTGGGATTCTGTGACTGTGAGCACGAGTTGGAAAGCATTCCCATACTGAAACCCTCACCTGAGCTTCAGGGCTTGGAAGAGGCAGCTTCTCCCTGAGCTCTTTGCTGAGGGTTCAGTATCCAGACCCAGGAGCGCCGGGTGCCAGTGTTGTCCCCCGTCCTCTGCTGCTGAAGTGAACCCACCCCAAAGCACAGTCAGATCTGAGGTGGTGCAGGGTCTGGAGGGGAAGCCATCCAGCATGTGCTGGGTTAATGGCACTTCCCAACATCTGTTTTCATTTAAAATTTCCAAGCCTTTTTTTTTTTTTATTATTTTTTCACACAACTTTGGTGCTGTGCCACCTCGCCCTTACTGGGTGGCAGGATGGGAAGTGGCAACTTCCAGCCCAAACAAAGCACATCCCCAAATTTTATTAATGTAGATTTGCAGCTGCTTGTGGGACTTGGCAACTGCCTGACAAAGCTGGTGACAGGATTCGTCTCGTGAAATGTGCCACTGATAAATATCAAGTGGGGGTGATTAGCGAGCAGTGGTTAATTCATGAGTGGGTTTTGCACGTTGGCTGGGGAATGATTTGGTTTCCAGTGGCAGCAGAATGTGTCATTTCTCCTCGCTCTTCCCCAGCCTCCTAAAGATGCTGCAGGACTGAGCTCGTAAAGCAGCAACTGTTGCAGCCACTCACCTCGTTTACAGGCCAAGGTTGATCAGCCTTGAAAGGAGAAGGACCTGGTGAAGCCTGAAAGCTGGGACGTGCTTTGGGAGGAGAGGCAAGGACTGTGAAACCAGGCATCTTTTTTTTTTTGCAGGTGAAGGCAGTTGTGATACTTAGGGTAGAAAATCGTCCTGCTCCATCTGGGCTGCAAAAATCTGCTAATTGAGGCAGGACTCATTTTGTGCAGAAGGAATAACCTCCCTGTTTCCAGGGCATTATTGTGAGGGGCAGGGCAGGTATCCCTTAGGAGATGCTTCCCTCCTCATCCTAAGGCTGGTTCAGCTGAAATAGCATCAACTATTTTCCTCCTATTTTCATCCATCCCTGGCACTTCCCATCTCCAGCTCGTTACGGGCTTGGCAGGGGAAGGAGGTGGGGGGGAAGAGAATAGGAAAGAAATCTTTCATTTCCATTTCCAGCCGTGTCTCAGTCCCGAAGAGCAGGCACAGAGCTGATGGTGCTCACGGAGCTGCCTCTGACAGCTCAGTGCCAGAGGGAAACCTGGGCTTCCATTTCCAGCCCTGTCCCCCCTGGGCAGAGCTGAGGAGTTCGTGGGGATCAGCAGGGAGAAGGAAAACAATTTGATCAAGGGGCCCTGGAGTCAGGCACACGGAGAAACTGGTCTGGTGGGGTTTTTCAGCTTTCATCAGTGTCAAGTTGATTTTATTTTTAGAGAAGTGATGATATTAAAAATAAAAGGAGGGGGGGGGAGGTGAGTAAAGCACCTACAGGTATATGGGGCAGAGCCCCCCTCAGCTGTTCAGCTGGTCCTTCCTCAACAGCCCAAAGCATTTTAGAGCTAATTATGGGAGATGTGCAGGATGGGGGGGGTTGGGGTTGCAGGTGCAATATTTTCCCCTGTGTAACCACACATATCTATTGTCTGACCAGAATCCTTCCATTTTGTACTACTGAAGAGCCAGAGAATCATTTCATGCCGTGACCAGGGTGGTTTTAGAGGGGACAGAAATCCCTGGGAGGGCTGTTTCACTGTGTCAGTGCACTGGGACTGGAGTTGGTGCTGTTCCCCCCAGCCCTCACTGGGAGGATGAGGATGGTGATTGGAGTCAGCTCTGCTGCTCCTGAGGAGCTGCCCCCGTGTGCTCTCCATGGACAGCAGTAGGTATTTATAAAAAAGATTGAAGAAAACCCTGCAGCAGGCAGATATGAGGGTCACTGCCCTCCAGACAGGTCCTGCCCTAACTCCTAATTGCCCAAAACTGCTCTAAGACCTGAAGCATTTATTGTCCCTCCCAGACGGCTCCTCCCTTTCAGCATCAACTGCTGCCACTCACCCTCAGTGCCCTTTGATTTCCTGCTGCCACACTCTGCTGGAATGAGCTGGGGTTCTGGGGAGATGTGTCCCCTTTCCACAGGCAGTGAGTGGGGACTGTCTCCAAACATGTCCCTCGAGTTTTCGGGTGGTGTTTCATCTGTGCAGAGAAAGGAAGGAAAACCCGTGGGTGGCAGAGAGTTGCCTGGAGAAGTTCTGCTCTCCTTTCACTCAGCCCCAAATTCTTCCCTGTTAATGATGCTCATATACATATATATATATTTATATATAAGACCCTTATACAGTTATATTTTTTACTATTATTTTTGTGCTCTGAATTGCCCCAGCAAAGCTGAACTTAATCAGTGCCAAGGGAAGATGAAAGTTCACTTCTTTCTGTGCCAACAAATACAAAAACAAGAGGGTTTTCAAACTTCTCTGACGTTTTCCTTGTCTTCTGAGCAAAAGGTAGCAGGAAAGCAATAAAATAAGGCTTCCAGCCAGGACTCCAGCTGCCAAGAGAATTATTAGGCTTTTTCAGCCCAGCCTCAGTGAGGGCTTTTTTACATCTCAGGTCAGGCAGGTGAGATGAGACACTGGTACAGGGGCAGGGCTGCAGCCAGCAGTGAAGAGAGCAAGTCTTCAATGATTCTATCCTCTCTCCCAGCCTCACATTGGGAAAAACAGTGTATATTTCCATAATTTTACTCTCCTTTGTTATGGAGATGGTGCTGTTCTGGCCCAGACAACGAGGCTGTGCAGTGTAATTGGTGCCCCTGTTCTGGCAGAAATGCCAGTGAGGTTTAATGAAGAATCCTAAGCAGGGGATAAAACCCTCCAAGTATTAATGCTTGTTCAGAGCCTGCAGAGGTGAGTTGGTTCTCTCCAGAGAAGAATGGGGGGAAATTGGCTTGTTCAGCTCTTCCCCACCCCCAATTAATGAAGATAATGGTCCACCTGCAACAAACCACTTCTGCCTTGTGACCTGGCTGAGATCTGTGCCGTCAGTGGTGATGAAAACACGTGACTCCTGTGCCAGAAAGGCCAGGTCTTGTCTGGAAAACAGGAGAGAGGGACCACAGCCGTGGCTTTATAGTCGCCCCAGCCATGGCCACCGGCAGTGGGCGAGTGGAGGCTCCTCGGAGGAGCCGCGGGTGACTTCGCCTTGATCGTAGCAATCAAGAGCTCATTTATCCCAGGCTCGAGTGCCACGCTCTGGTAACCAGGCACTTGTTGCTGCTCATCTCGAAATCTCAATCGAGCGCCTTCATTATCACCCAGCAGTGTTTCCTTTGTGGATAACAAGTCACAGTGTGAGCGGTGACGCGGCGTCGGATGGGTTTGTGTTGTGGGATTGTCGGCGCTGATTGGAGTTTTTCCTGTGATTTGGGTATTTAGTCAGGTGTGAGAGAGGCAGTCTCTGCTGTCTGGTAAGGTCTGAGGTTGCAGTGCATCTCTGAGGTGTTCCTTACAAGGCCAGGGCTCTGAGCTGCATGTGTGAGATCCCGGTTTTCCTTTATCCCGTGTCACACCCGGCACTGGAATTGTCTCTCCACCCACCCAGGAAACGGTGCTCCAGACACTGCCTGGCATTTTAGCAGCTGTCTAAAGAGGGTCCTGCTGGAGCATTGACCTCCCTGCAGGCTGTGGATATTGTTCTGCAGGAGGGGCACCACGGGATCCACCACGGGAGGGGGAAAGGTGTGAGCTCAGCTTCTTGTCCATCCAGTGACAAGGAAATATTCCAGAGACGTGAGAAATGGCATTTTCTTGTTGTATGGAAAAAACAGGATGTCAGGTGGGCCAAGAGCTTCTGGTGCAGCAGCTGCAGGAGTTGAGAGGCAGAGTTGCTCCACCCTGGCTGACACTGTGGTGCTTTGATTCCCCGAGGAGATCCCCTAATTGGGATGGATGTGTAACTGGGGGAGAGGCTGGCGGCACAATCTATCAATTTTACCCATGAAAAATGATAGGAAGTGGCATCCTCCCCCTGCCTGGCAGGCTCCAGCCTCCTCCACTGCACACCTCATTATCCCCTTCGACTGCTTCATCTGGATAATGTTCATCCTTAATGGTGGTGGAGGGATAGGAAGTTCCACAGTGTTATTTGATTATTACCAACCCACCCCTCTTCCTTCTGGAATGGCAGCGGGGCATATTTCCAAGCCATAGTTCAGGACTGATGGTTGCAAGATGAGGGAGAAGGATGTCCATGCTCAGGGTCCTGCCTGGTCTGTGTAATATTTCAAAGTCAGCCTTTCCATCGGTGCTTCTGGCCAGACTCTTGTTTTCTGGGCTCCAGGAGAAGCTTTAGCTGTGACCCAGCAGAGTGAGGGGGCTCAGCCCTGCCAGGAGCTGCAGAGCTGAGCTGAGGCTTGGACAGAGAGCTGGGAGGTGCAATAAAATGGGCAGAGCTGGGTGTCACAATGCAGATGTGTGTCCAGGCCAGATGATAAATTAAATTATCCTGTGGGTGTTAAAACTGCTCCTTCTCCCCTACCTGCTAAGTACAGGTAGTACCTCACACAGTACCTAGAAGGAGTTCTTGGCCCCCTGAGATGTCCTTGTGGATCTCCTTTCTCTCCCCTGACTTTCCCACTGTCCTCATCAGACACTCCCCATTAGTATGAGCCCCCTGGGCTGGGCCAGCTCAGAGGTGCATCCCAATTGCAGCTCACGTGTCCACCGACCCCAGTAATCTCTTCAAAGGCTTCTAACAAGTTAATAAGGATTGATCTGCTTTTCATCAGATCATGTTGACTGTTCTTAATGAACCTGGGCATTTTCAAGCCTTTCTTTCCCCTTAAAAATGAGCTTCCAAATAAATACTCTTCTTGCAGTCGATGGGCAGCTGATTCCTTCTGCATTCTCCCAGCTGGAATTAAGATTTGGATTGAAGAGGGACTCCTCCAGCTTTGTGATGTGTTGGTTTTGCAGAGGGGCTTAAGTCAAGCAAATCTTATACTTGGTCCTAAATAAAGATTGATTTAATTACAATTACCTGTCTCATTGAGTGATGGCCTGAGAAAGCAAGTTCAAGCCTGATTTTTCTGAAAGATATCCAAGATTTAGTTGTTAGCTCTCAGAAAACATCCAGGTCTTGATTTTTCTCCTGGAATGCCTGAGCCTTGAATAGTAAAAATAAAGGTGGGGAGAACAATTCAAGAGGAGCTCTCAGAGCAAAGAAATTAGTGACTTTTCCACAAAAACATGTTGCTGTGAGCAACTTGGATAATCCACCCTGCGGTCTGTAGCAGTGCCAGGAGGGAGCTGTAGCAGTAATTGGGTCTTTGGGAGATCACTGGTGGTTCTTGTATAAATGTCCAGCTGCTGTTGGAACTCTCTGTTCCCTGTCTTACCCGTTTTAAGGGAAATCCACAGGACTGAAGTCCTGCCCTGGCATTGCCTGCCCTGTTTGGTAAATCCCTTGTGCACATGTTGCCATCTGGTCCCTATAATGCTTTGTGTCAGTTTAAGTTCCCCTAAGCTCTTATTGACCATTTCTTGTGTTATCTGTACACTCCCTAATTCCTTCTCTCCTCTCCCCCGGGGATCTGATCCCTGACTTAGGCAAATCCTCATCCTCTTCATTTGTGAACACAGATGCAAAAGTAAATATTGTAAGTGTCAGTGTCAGCTTCTTATCCTCTTCTGCCTCCAATTTCCCTCTGTCAGTCTTATCTGGGCTGGATCCACTTATCTCCTGTGTCTGTATAATGGTCTTTTCCTTCTCTCTTTTTGTAAAAGCCGGGAGGTTCTCCATCGTTAACTGCTCCTTTAATTATATCCTCCTGTGTTTACCTTCCCCAACCCGTGGCCCTACTTCTAACACATCCCTACTTCTAAGCAGGCGAGTTTTCTTTGTACATCACTTTGATTAAAGGTAGGAATGGCACAAAATCTCATGTTGTGGAAACTCAAAACCTTGGGCTGCTTGAAGCCGATGCTGAATCCTGAGAGCCAGGGCTTTTGGCTCTGCTTTGGGAGCTGCTGTGACTCCTGGGCTGGTGCACGTGTGAGATGTGGGACAGAACACCATCCCAGCCCCTAGAGGGATGAGCTGTAGGAAATCTGAAGGGGTTTTTCTATCTGTGTCTTGATTTTCCCACCTGTGAGATGGAGAAGGCATTCCCTCTGCAAAGAGAAGAGCAAAGAGTTGTGCAGGTGAAAGCAGGAGGGGCAGCAGGAGCTGAGCTGCCCTTTCCCTTGTGAATTTTTATGGATGCAGGAGGATTTGGGGAGAGACCATACCTAAACACGTAGTTTAATCCAGAGCACAAACAGCAAAAGGCTTTGGAGCACGTTTTTCCCTGGAGAGCACCTTGGGGGCTCTCCCTGCACTGTGCGGGCACCGGATCCACCCCGAGCCTCGGGATTTGTGGCCTGATCGTTGCTGATGTTATAACCTGAACAAATCGATTTTTTTTTTTTTCTTTTTTACCTGTAAATACCCCACAATGGTGTTTATTACAGAACAATTGCTGCCAGGAAGGTGTCCCGTTGTATGATGTACAGCAACACTAAACGGCGGCGTAGCGTGAGGGCTCTGCTTTCTGCGAGCTGCAGCAGCTCGTAATTTCAAGATCAATATGATGATGTGTTTTTTGAATTTTAATGAATAAACTACACCGGTGTTTGTTGTTTACCTGCTTTCTGATTTCCTAACAAGTGGCTCTAGTGATAATTACCAAAATTGTGTAGTCACAGAAGGAGGGAGGAAGGCGGGGTGTGGGGGGGGAACCTGGATCCTTCATAGCTATCCAACTGGGCAATTATCTCCATACTGTATGTGCTGCTTTTCTATAAATGTTGAAATTCAGTAATTACCACCAGAGCCAGCCGTGACATTTCGAAAGCAGATACATAACAAATAGGGATGCCATGGAGTCATTAAAATTCAGATATCAAAACAGCTCTCCCTATTCTTCTGTGCATGAATCCATCTCTTTGTTTCATGAAGAATTCAGTTGCCAATTAAATACCTTTTCTTTCCTTTTTCTTCTTTGTTTTTTTTTCTTTTTTTTTATTTTTCTTCCCTTTTCTTTTTCCTTTTACAAATGAATTCTAATCTCCATGAAAGGAGCTGAACTGACAGTCGTGACAGTTGGTGCATTAGGAGAAAACATGGATGAGTTTAGTCCTTCCTAAGGAACCCAGCCAGCACCTCCCCAGCTTTGGAAATGGTGAACTTGTATTGGAAATTTAAGAGGGGAAAGGATGGCTTTCCCAGCAGTTCCCCTCTTCTCCTTCTGGCACTTTTTTTCCTACTCATCCTACAAGGAAAAACATCTTCTGAGGTGGTTGATAACTTCAGGATATCTTTTTTTGCCTGTCCTGCTGGAGATGTGGTTTCGTGGCCAACAGGAACAGCTCAATTATTTCCCAAATTGTTATTCGTGCTGCAGTCTCGTAGCAATCTCTGGCATCTGGCAGTCGGGGGTTCTTAGCTGGGCGTTTTTTTTTTTTCCTCGTGTTTTTATTTTTTATTTTTTAACAATGTTGTCTTGTTTACGGGTCTGACTCGTGGAAGGCAGGACGTGATGCCTCCCAATCAGCCGCTAATGAAACGGAGGGATTGACAGCCTGGAATTGATCCTTCCTTTGTAATCCTGTAACAGCCAGACAGGTCTGGCTCTGAACCTGTCAGGGGTTGTGTGTCAGACAGGTGTGATGAGGAGCCCGGGCACTGAAAAACAAGGAGAACAGTGGTTTCATAAACCTCACGAGCACAAAAGCCTGTAGGGCTCCCCCACCTCCTCCCTCCCCGTGTCTCAGGGCTGCTCCTGTGCTTTTCCACCGACGGCTTCCAGAGGCAGCAGGAAGAACTGATTTGGAGAGGGGCTGACTTGTGGAGGCAGAGCTGATCCTTAGGTATGGGGGAGGGCCATGAGCCTAAATAGGCATAGAATTGGATTCATGGAATGGTTTGGGGTAGGAGGGACCTTAAAGGTCATCTCATCCCACCCCCTGCCATGGGCAGGGACAACCTTCCACCAGCCCAGGTTGCTCCAAGCCCCGTCCAACCTGGCCTTGGACACTTCCAGGGATCCAGGGGCAGCCACAGCTTCTCTGGGCATCCTGTGCCAGGGCCTGCCCACCCTCACAAGGAAGAATTTCTTCCCAATATCCCACCTAACCTGCCCTCTGACAGCCCCTTGTCCTGTCCCTCCAGGCCCTTGTAAACAGTCCCCCTCCATGTCCTTGTCAGCTCCCTTCAGGTACTGGAAGGATGATGAAGGGGCTTAGAGAGGTCCATGCTCCTGAAGACCGATGGTTTTTGTCTTTCCTGGCTTTACTCCACAATTCCCCTGCAGTTTGTCCGTAGCAAAGGTCTCCTCACCTCTTGGACGACACCCTGACCTCTCTGTTTCATCAGCTTATTTAACGCATCCTTCCTTTAGAAAATAGTTCTGGGACTGAAAGGTTTCATTTTGCACTGCTCTGAAGGAGGAGCCTGGACAATTTTAAGAGGTCTTGAGTCCATCCTCTGGTTGCCCAGTGATGGACAGCTTTGAGTCTCCTCCATCAGCTCCACTCTGGGAGCAAATCCTTGGACGAAGCCACTCCAGGAGAGCTTGGCTAAGGTTTATTCTCGAGCCTGCTGCTTATGTATTAAGGTGAATAGGAATTATATTCACTTCAAGGCGAGATGAGGCCCTTGTGTTGACTACATTATCATTTATACTAACAAAAAGAGCTTAAAATGTTAGCATACCCTTTTGAAAACGGAGCTTTGCATCCTATTAAGAGGAAGGGAACACAACCTGCGGCACGTTATATTTCCAAGCGCCTGTCAAGAAACACTTACGGCTGTCGCCTGCTCACGGAGCATGCAGCCCCAGGAATGCGTTGGGAATCACTCCCTGGGTGCTGATCCCCCCCAAAAAAGAGGTGGGAGACACTGTGCCCTTAAAATCCATGCAGACACACATCTTGGATCTGTGTCGGGCAGAAGATGAGGGAACTTGGATGATTGGGAGCGGCTGGTGTGGAGAGAAACGTGTGCCCCAGCTTGGATTTGGAGGGGGGGATTTGGATGAGACTCCCCCAGCTTGTGACACTGTGGGTTTTGGCAGGGTGGTTTCTGGCCTGGCTGGAATAAAGGGGGAAAGCAAGCTGAATTTAACCTCTCCCAGTGGGAAAAGCACTTCAAAATCAAGGTTTCTTCCTGCTGGTTTGAGTGCAAGGGAATAAGCTGAAAGTCCTCAGTTCCAGGCAGACAGAGGTGTGCAATGTGTGGCTCGTGCAGGTATGTCACACCCTAAACTGGCCATGGGGATGGTGCCTCCCATGCCCTAAATCTGCTCTCCCATCCCCAGTGCGAGGCAGTAAGTTCTGCCTGCACCAGTGCAAGCAGAGTCTTTGTTTGAAGCAAAAATGGGAGAAAGCCCCTAAATCCCCAACAGAAAAACTCAAAAATTCTTTCCCCAAGCAGGGCTTTTGGAGATAAGCTGCTGCTTGGCAATTTGCTAACGTGAACTTTTAGCCCCAGCAGAGCCTTTGTAGAGCCAAAATCCACCTTTAGGGGAAGAAACAGGATATTCAGGTGCAGAGCTGCTTCGTCAGCCTGTGAGTCTGAGCTTGGAGTCTTTTACAGTTGTATCCTCTGCTTTAGAAGGAAATCCCTCGTGAACCCTTCATGCTCTGCCATCTCTGCTGAGTTGCACGAGGAGGGTGAGTGCTGCTCCTCTCCCAACTCGAGGGCATTTTTGCAGTGAGAGTGAATCATAAAAGACCCAGAATGGTTTGAATTGCAAGGGAGCTTAAAGCTCATCCCATTCTACCCCCTGCCATGGGCAGGGACACCTTCCACTAGACCTGGTTGCTCCAAGCCCCATCCAACCTGACCTTGGACACTTCCAGGGATGGGGCAGCCACAGCCTCTCTGGGCAACCTGTGCCAGGGCCTGCCCACCCTCACAGGGAAGAATTCGTTCCCAACATTCCATCTAACCCTGCCCTCTGGTAGTGGGAAGCCGTTTCCCCTTGTTCTGTTCCTCCATCCATTGTCCCAAGTCCCTCTCCAGCTCTCCTGGTGCCCCTTTAGGCCCTGGAAGGGGTTCTAAGTTCTCACCAGAGCCTTTTCCTCTCCAGGTTGAACACCCCCAGCTCTCCCAGCCTGTCACAGCCCCAGCTGTCTGAGCCTGAGCGAACATTTCCCTTCGAGCCAGGGCTCAGCGCAGCATCCTCCAAGAGCAGCTGCAAAACCAGGGACAGCTTTTAAAACACAGCCCTTTGATTTTGGTAAAGACCCCACATGTGTCCCTGCCTGGTGCCAAGCGAGGCTGTGCCTCGGCATCTCGGGTTTGCTGTGGCCACCAGAGCAGGGCTGTGTGCTGGGTGAAGCAGTGGGCATGGACGTACCCTTCCAGAGCTCCTTTTGTGCACAAGGGGCAGGAGATCAGGCAAGGAAAGCCACGAGCCAGGCCGTGCTGACAGGCTGGTGCATCTCCATCAGCGCCGTGTTCCTCAGCCCCCGGCACGGGCCGTGTGTGTCTCCACAAGTGAGCAGGTGGAATGAAGATGTCTCGCTGTCCTTTCTCGTCAACAGTGATGCATCCCAGATCCCCCTGATAGGCAGAGCACTGTTCCCTCACCTGTCCACTTTGATTAATTCGGTGCCTCATTCCTGGACTCTGTGAATTTGTCTTTGGTTCTGCTCTTCCCCTCGCTGCAGAAGTTACTCCCCCTCCTTTTAACCACTGCTCTCCTGAAAAGCCCTGCCCAACCTTGTCTACACGGTGAGACCAGCAGGAGATGATGTGCTGAGTCCCTGTGCATTACAGAGCACAAAATCCAGCCGTGAATCCTCTTTACAAACCTCCAGAAACCGCTGCCAGTACCAGCGCACCGGTCGGAGGAGCTCCGCGGCTTCCAGGCACTTCAAACCTGGCGCTATCAGGAGGGCTCTGGGCTCACAAAAACCACTTCCAGCTTTAACACAGAGGAGGGAATAAAAGCTCAGCAACACTGAAGTCCGCTGGAAAGGTTTCTTGTGTGTGCAGGAAGATAATATATGGTAATGAGGACAGCACCGAGCTGCTGTAAGTTACAAGAACTTATCACTGCTCTCTGCTGTTGCGGCACATTGCCGGGATTTGGTCTCGCCAAAGCAGCATGAATAGATTTATTTTGCATTGTTAGACTGTCAAGTCACTGCAGAGCAACAACTTCCAAGTGATAACTTGTGCAGCGTGCAGGAGTTGGGAATTACACGCTTTGAGTCCCCGGCAAAGAGCCTGAGGGGGGTGGTGAGGGCGGCTCGGCAGGAACCTGCCTCCCACTCCCCCTCTGTGCCCACTGCAGATGGTCAGTGGCATTAGCTCCCTCCTGCCAACCCCCAGGGGGCTGTTGTTAAGGATAATATCCCGTTATTTCCAGTGGCAGAGCGTGCCAGAGCAGCTGAGATGTCACTGGGGAGAAGAGGGAAGGGTTGGGTTTGGTTCATCTGGGATAAGTTGGGTTTGAAAGGGGAGGAGGCCCAAGCAAGGGGATGTCTCATGGTGGGACACCTGGGATGTCCCATAAGGGGAGCAGCTGAGGGTACTGGGGCTCAGCCTGGAGAAAAAGAGGCTCGGGGGGGGAGCTTCTTATTCTCTACAACTCCCTGACAGGGGGCTGTGATGAGTTAGGGGTCAGCTCTTCTCCCAGGTAACAAGCAATAGGACAAGAGGAAATGACCTCAATCTGCACCAAAGGAGGTTCAAGTCGGATATTAAAGAGAATTTCTTCACTGAAAGAGTGGCCAAGCCTTGGAACAGGGAAGTGGTGGAGTCAGCATCCCTAGAAGTGTTCAACAAACAAGTGGATGTGGCATTTCATGACTGGGTTTAGTGGCCCTGGGGGTATTTGATCAAAGGTTGGGCTTGATCTTGGAGGTCTTTTCCAACCTTATTGATTCAGTGATCTCCTCTCCTTGCCTGATGGATCAAATCTCACTTGTGGGGCTTTCACCCTGTTGCTGTCCCTGACAGGGGAGATTTGAGTTTATAGGTGTTGGGGTGACTTCAAGGTGGAAACCACTTAACTCTGTCCCCCCAGTCGTGTGGAGCTGGCAGGGGGGTGGCTGTGGGGGGTGTTCAACAGTCTCATTGTCCACAGCTGTGGGTAACACCGTGTTCAGTGTCCCCACCTGCAGCAGGGCTGGTGGTTCAGCCCTTCCACGAACCACAAGGGCACAGAGAACACTCCTGTAAGAGCAGGAGCTTCTCTTGGATGTGGAATTAAAGGGAGACAATTAGATTTGGAGCCATGGAGATGAAGCACGTAAGGAGACTGGGAGGAGAGCCCAGACTTTCAGGTAATTGTTCTTGAGCTTTCATTTGGTCCTGAAAAGCTAAAAACGCCATCTGGTCCTTGTTGGTTACGACTGAGTTGATTTTCTTTTCCTTTTCCTTGGCTCTCCTGGGTATGTACACAAGTTTATCTCTCCTTGTGGTGAGTGTTGCACACAGAGGTCTGCTCTGTGCCTTTTTTTTGCCTCACTACCTTTATTTGGAACAGCACAACTTCCCAAAACTGGTGTTGCAGTGCCTCCTACCACCTGGTATGGGGGGCTGGGCCCTGCCTGGTGAATGCAGAGCACCCTGCAATAGCCTCCAGGCTGCAATGCTTTGCTATTACTTTTTTAATATTCCACTAGAGTTCGAGACTGTATCAAGAAACTTCTTTTGAAAAGGAAATAAACCCATAAATTATAGCATAGTCTTTGCAGGAAGGCAAAAGGAATACAAGACTGTCTAAATGTATTATTTGCTGACCTTGACAGTTTACTTGTAATGTTATTTAAACATTTGGGCTTGCAGGGCGGGTGCTCTTATTTATTTATTTAATAAGATGCCAGATTACAAATTGCAAAACTTTGGCAGTTCCTCTTATCTGCTGCAGAACCACGAGATGGCAAAATATATACTCTGTCTGTATTTGCATGAGGAAATTGGAAAGCAAGCTGTTTTCCTTCGTATCCATGACAATCCCTCTGGCCCCAGCACAACCCACCCTTTAATTTGGGGTAGTTAGTGTGGGAGAAGAATGGGCCCAGCAGTTTGGCTTCACTTTGTTGCTGATGCCATCATGGTAATTAAAACTGATTTATAAGCAAAGACAATGGAATCTGTGCTACCTGTTTATTCAGCACGTTGTCAACCTGCAGAGCACAATAGCTGGGGTCACCGAGATCAAACCTACTGGAGAGCTGGAGGAGTTTGGCCAAATTAAGTTTTCAAGCTGAGGCTTTAATTAGTGGAACATTTCCAGATGGATGATGGTGGGGAAAATACCAGACCCAAAACAGGAGCAGGATCTCCACTGGCTGTGCAGGACCTGGAGTCCGTCGGGACATCCTTCCCTGGACGCTCACACAGGTTTTATGGCGCAAAACCTTCCAGGAGTGACTTAATCCTGGTGGCACTGGTTTGGCACAGCAGCACATCTCTGCTGATAACAGCTCAGGGCGGTTAATAAGGCTTGATTGGATTGAGGAATCCCTGGAATGCAGGGGAAACAGCTGCAGTGGAGCTCTGATGGAAGGCGGTTCGTTAGGATTTTGTGTCGTGCTGGTACCACCGACGCTGCTTTAGTGTTTCAGGTGGAGTCTTACAAGCGTGAGCTGTGAGTCTTGTGCTCCCAGATTTGTGGTTTTTTCGTCAGTGGAAACAGGCAACCTCAGCAGATGATTTGTCTCAGCTGAAAACAGGCATTTGAGGGGACTTGCCTGCTAAAAGTGCTCATTTCTCTCTTTTGGCTGCGAAGGAAATCTCAGGTGACTGATCCATCCTTCAGCGCCTGACTCGAGATGTCTGGCCTGTTTGCTTCAAACAACTTTGAAGCTTTTCGGTGCTTTTGGAGTGTTTTAAGAGGAATTGAATTTCCTGACTTGGGCTGTACGTCACTGGATTAATCCTCGAGCTGGAAACAATCTGTTTCAAGTGAGACAGTGCAGCCATAATTATCAAGCTGTTGAGACAACAAGGAGCGCGTTGGACAACTGCTTTGGTCACGAAGGAGTTTTGAAAGGCAGATTTAGGCTGATGCCAACTAGGCTTTGAAAATCCCCCTATTTACTCTTCAAAATATGCAGGAGCAGAGATTTTTTTTTTTTTTTTATGAGTAATCCTTGTAGTTCTTCAACACAAAGAACTATTAACGTTGGATAGCGATCCTCTGACTTTGTGAAAGAATAAAGAAGGGCAGAAGGATTGAGTGGTTGGAGAGAACTGTGTAGCAAATGAAAATCCATTTTACTTGCCCTCACAAGCACGGGCGAAGGTTGAAAAAAGACTGGAGCATTGGCCTGTTTTTAAATAAAAGTCACTGAGAAGGAGCTAAAGGAAAGAAGTGTTCACATCCTTGATGGCTGGAGGTGCCTCAAGGTGTCAAGAGATTGAAAGTTATGAAGTTATATTTCAGGGGGTGAAGCTTGTGATGTGAAAGAGGGAGAGCAGTGAAGAATAAAACACTCTTGCAGTGCTGCTGCAGGACTCAGGCTCATAAAAAATATGAATAACCTTTGATAAGAGTTCCCTTGAGAAGGGATTTCTCCAACCATAGCGCAGCTACTGGTGGGTGACATCCCTGGGAATTGGAACTGGATCATCTTTAAGGTCCCTTCCAGCCCAAACCATCCTGGGATTCTACTGGTGCTGCTGGACATCCATTTTGTGTTTCCATGAGAAAGCACCCCTGTGGATGTCAGGAGTGTTGGGAAGTGGTGGGCACCTCCTCCCCTCCATCCCACAGGAGGAGCTGGAGCTGGAGCTGCTGCCCACCAGCCCTGGCCTGAAAAGGGGAGCTCCCAGCGGAGCTCAGGTGGTGAAAGAGCCCAGAGTTTTTTTGCATCTCTGTATGAAGTGAGCAATGTTTGCCATTTTACGATAGTTCAGGGGAGACCTGACTTTATAAAGCATTCATGAGCTTGGCCTCCTGGTGTGCTTTTTTTTTTTTTTTTTCTCTCCCCTGGTTATTAGGAAATATTCAAATACTGCAAACAAATGTCAGTCTGTAGAATATTCATGAAGTCTCCTGTTCAAGTCGGTCCCCCAAGTCGCTGCTGGCTGGAATACATCAAGCTAATGCTGATTGCCTACATTTAGGGTTGAATAAAGATATTCCACTAAATAAGTGTGGAATGGCTTTTTCTAGTTTGGAGACTCTGGGAATTGAAAAGGCTCAGACAGGTCCCTGTGCCAGGGAGCTGCTAATGGAGGTTGTTTTTCTGTGTGCGTGGCCATCTCTTGGTATCAGGGGTGGAATTTGCCTCCTCTACCTCTGGCCATCCTAAATTCCCGTCCTGAGGTTTTAGCTGGGCTCCCCTCTTTAGTCAAGAACAGCAATTAAAGGCTGAAACGTGACAAAATATCAGCATTTGGAAATGTCGTGAAAACATAGTTTAAAATAAAATCAAAAAGCCAAAACAACCCAACTCCACCCAGACAAACCACGTGAGACTGGTTAAATTCTTTCATTTAACATACACAAACCATGCTGGGATGAGTCTTGCTTACTTCCAAAATGACAAATTTTAGTGTTTCACATTTAATACTTCTACCCTTGAAACACCATTTCATTTGGAAAGAACACACAGGGTGAGTTGCTGATATAAAACTGCCAGAGTAGGATGTGCCACCGCTTTGAAAAGGACTTTGTAAATGCTTTTTTTGTTTTGGTCAAGCTGGAAACAGTTTTGCAAATAAAACAAATGATTCAGATAAAATAATGTAACAAAATGGCAGAAAGTTTAGAGGGGGGGGGAAAGGGAGAATTTAGGACTTGATTTATGCCCATTTTTCTCCTGCTTCTGGGTTTGGATAGAGAGAGGTGAGAAATGAGGATAGCTTGATCCCAGGAGAGCATTAGGAAGGTGCTTTGGTCTGGCCATCAGAGATGAACTAAAAGCCAGTAAGATGGAAGGTGAAGCTTCCAAACAAATTCAGGACAGAAAATTAGTGACCCCCTTCACCAGGGAGGCTGCTCAGCTCCTGGACAGTGTGAGGGATTAGGGTAGGTCCTTTATTCTTGGCAGAGTTTCAGTGGAAACCAGATGTTGGAGCTCAGGTCCCTTCCAAACCATTCCCGTTGAGGCCAGAGGTGGAAATAGCTCATCCCACTGATCCAGAATCAGTGGGTCCAGCCTCAGGTCGTTTGTGGATGCTGCTGCAACACACACTGATAGGAAAAGAGCTTTGTGATACCTTTGTGCAGCAGCCACTTGCTTTTCAGAGCCCATCTTTTAGCATGCAAGCCACAGGGAGAATAATTAGGTTGAACAGAAACACGGGGTTCCCAATGAAGATGTTCAGTGCCTGTACACAGCATGCTCCTAATGAACAGAAATGTCAGGCCAAAATAATAGATGAGAAGGATTATATTCTCTGAGGTGGGTTGGATGATTACCCTGCCTTTGTGGGAGGCTGTCTGGAGGTGCTGTGCTGCAGCTGCTGGACGGGGAAGACCAAGGAGTTGATCAAAAAGGAGGGAATCCCACAATGCTTTGGAGAGCTGCTAATGAAAGGGTTTAATCTTGGGTTGTTTTGCTGGGAGGCACCAGGAGTGGCTGGGAGGGGAAATGCCTTTGTTTGGCCACCACAGTCCCTGAGTAGAGCTGGGGAGAAGAAGCTCTGCTGGGGCTGAGGTGAGACCTGGGGGTGGTGGGAGGGAGAGCAGGTCTCCCTTGTGCATCCCACCTCCCCTCTCCATCCCTTTGGATCCCTCAGCCTGGGAGCTCCCTGGGGCCTGCAGCGGGCCTGGGGGCAGCTCTTTGCAGTCCCTGTGTTTCCTCCTCCTCCTCATGGTACTGAATTCCCTCACATAAACCATCTTTTCTGACCCCATTCTGCTGAATTTTCATGAGACACTTCCCAAGCTGCTGTTCTTCAGCCAGGGCACCTCCTCGGAATGAAATCCGAGAGACCTTAAACCTCGCTCTTAATTCTTCACTCCCTGTTAAAATTGCTGCATAAGGATATTTGAAGAAGTCATTGCCCCCTGTGGATATTATCACTTAATCTTTTTTTTTTTTTTTTGGCTTCTTAATAAAAGCCTGGCACGAAAGTCAGCGGCTGAAAACAGCCACGTCCCGTGCTGCCTGTGCCTCGCAACAGTATTTTTTAAGATCGTGGCTCATAACCACGGGGAGAGGTCTCTGTGGAGGGAGTGAGAAGTAACTCTCTGTTTATAGCCATTTACCTTCAGCTGTAATGTATTTAAGAAGGAAAATTGCCACTTAGACTTGCAAAGCAAATTGGCTTGTGCTCAGTAATAGCTTTCTAGTGTCTGTCTAGGAAAGGTCAGCCCAGAGACTCCTGCACTGCAGAGCTCAGCCCTGATGGCCAGAGGGAGATGGCGTGGCCCCAACCTGGCATTTTCTCCAGCTCTGGAGGCCCCAGCGCCCCCACACTCAGGTTTGCCAGGTTTCTCCATCATTGTTGCATCCTGGCTGGGGTGCAGAGCTGTCCTTGGGCACAGGAAACCCCTGACTTGGGTCAGGCAGAGTCTCTGCTCTGTGTTCTGCCTTCCCTCCACCACCTCTCGCTTTGCAGACGCACCAGCCTGCGTGTCCTGCTGCAAAAAGGGCCCCTGTTCCATTTTAATGTTATTAAGCATCGCCTTGGCAACAAATACAGATGTTGTGTTTGCAGCAGCAGCGTTTCCCAGGTCCCCGAGGAGCCTTTACCCTTGAGTGCATTTAGCTGATAGCAAAAGCAAAGCAAAGGTAAAACAAGCTGGTTGGGAAGGAGGCCCTGGCCTTTTTCATTTCAGTCAGGCTCCCGAGTGCAAATTATCAGGTCTGGGAATGCACTGACTGTCACCCCCCCGTAAATCTCACCCACTTACCCGTCCCCACAATGTAAAACAAGCAGCGTTACCAGCTCCTAACAGCCACTGTTGTGGCAAGGTTGGCAAAGCAATTACCTTAATAACTTAAATAACAACAGTGATAATGGAAAATGCAGCTCTGGCTGTGTTTGAAGCGTTCTCACCTTTATCGGGAATCGCTTTTGGGGAGCGGCAGGAGATGGGAGAGAGGTTTTGTTATCAGTGCCTGAAGCAAAACCATCTCAGATAATTGTGGTTTGCACTGTGGGCATCCACCTCCAAAGGCAGTCCAGAAACCCCTGCCACCTGCCAAGGTGCCTGGTGATGGACATCTTGGAAGGGAGGCTGAAACATCGCTGAGAGCCACAGGGTGAGGACAGGAGGGTGATGAGGGTGCTCAAACCCAGACTGTGACAGAGGTAACCCCGAGAACAGGGCCCAGGTCATGATGGCAGTGGCAAGAGCCCAGATTTACCAGGAGCCCCTGTGTTAGCATGTTAATTGGACAGGAGAAACTTCCAGTGATCCAGCAATTCATCTCTGCCTTGGGAGAGTGCAGGATGCTCGTATTGCTCCCTGCTCTCAACTGCATTTCCCCAGTCCTTTCCTGACTTTCCCTCTCGTTCTGCCCCACCTACTTAAACTTTTGGATGAAGCAAAAACTGGCATTACTTTGTATTTCCCCAGTTTTCCTTACAGCAATGCCCTGATTCGACCCGTCCACCTCAGCCCAAAGGACAGCCAAGCTCAGTTTCCTGTGGGATGGTGTTTTCCTGTCCACAGCTGTGGGATGGCACCTTCCTTCTTCCATCCATCCATCCATCCATCCATCCATCCATCCATCCATCCATCCATTCACAGCGAAATGAGAAGACCTTTCTGGGCCCTTGGAGCCTGTTGAATCATTAAACTTGAGCACAGCCAGACCTCTGCAGCCAAATTTGAGCTGGAAAGGGGAGATTTGTGGATGATCCCTGCAAACATGGAGGAAATGCCCTTGTTGGCCAGTGAAGGAATGTCACAGCACATGTACCTGCTGAAGGGTTTTGTGGGGCTCATTATAGTGGGAGTAAAACTGAAAGGTGAAAGTGCCAAGGAGGTGTTTGGGGCTGAAGGGAGACGAGAAGAAATAAAATATATTGGAATTTCCTTTATTCTGTTTAGAGATTCCAGGCACAGCAGGCTCAGAGGGCAAACTTCTCACAGGGGGCACGTTCCTGATCCTGCACTGCAGTGGAATCTTAATGGAACTGGTGTTTGTTCCCCCTGGCACATCTGCATTACCTCCAACATACTTTCCAAACAAACATCCCAATGACACTTTTCATTTTGTTCCAGTTCACCTTTCTCTGGTGCTGTCTCAGGGCCTGTGCTGGGGTTTGCTGTGAGGAGAGTGTTGCTTTCCCCCTTCCTGGGCCACAGGAATAACAAACTTGTGATGAGCTGGGGGGGAAAGAAGAGGGTCTGGTTTATATTCTTTAGCTGCAGAGAGAAGGGTCACTTCCCTTCACTGGGCCTCTTTTCACATCTTGCTTTTTCTGTGGGTTTTTTTTTCATATTCCTTTTTTCCCCTGAACAGTCTCATCAGCCCTTGTCAAGTTTGGTTGAGATTCACCAAGAATTTCAAAAGTACTTACCAGACACTTGATTGATGGGCCAACAAGGCTGTCAAAACAGCTTAAGAAAATGAGGGTAAAACTAAAGATAATAATTAGTGAAATGGATAAGAAGGAGAGAGGCTGGAAGGTTTTCCAGCTGCTAGACCCAGTGGGGATCAGAAAGGATCTGACACCTGGAGTAGAGACTGGTAGAAAATGAGCTGAGAGGTCTTCTGCTGAGAACTGTGAGACAGACAAAGTTTGACATTGTTTTCATCATCTGCCAAATACATTTTCTGAGGAAAAAAAAAAAGGCAGAATGTTCTGCTAGAAGACACTTTGATTGATGTACCTGGAGAGCTGTTATGCAGCTGTGCCATGCCTTGGTTTCCCCTGTAAATGGGTCCTGGCTGCTGGCTCCTCTCCTCTGTGATGAACAGGCTGTCAGGGCTTTAGGAAGGTAACACAGAGGCTGAGGGAGCCCCAAACCCTCCAGGGATTCACAGAGTTGTGTGAGACTGACAGGAACCTTCCTGAGGATGGTTAAAAGCAAAGGTAGTTGGATGTTAGGTTTTGTGGTTTTTTTTCCCCTGCCTATTGATTATTTTCTGATCAAGGATGAAGGGCTCTAAGATAGCCAAAGGCAATACAGGATGTTCCAGCCCCTGCAGCTGATGGATCTAAGGTTTGGGAAGACCCTGGGAGCAGCAGGTCTGAGCAAAGCCTCCTCCAGCCGGTTTCTTGCTTGACTGGCCGAGTCTCTCCTGCTCCATGTGGATGGACAGCAAAGGGGCTGCATCTGCCTCCTACATCTTTAGGGTTAAAAGAAAGCAGCACATTTTCTCAGCACAAGAAAGATGTGAACCTCTTGGAGCAAGTCCAGAGGAAGCCAAGGAGATGCTCCCAGGGCTGGAGCCCCTCTGCTCTGGAGCCAGGCTGGGAGAGCTGGGGGGGTTCACCTGGAAAAGAGAAGGATCCAGGGAGACCTGAGAGTTCCTTGCAGGGCATAAAGGGGCTCCAGGAGAGCTGGAGAGGGACTGGGGACAAGGGATGGAGGGACAGACAAAGGGAGTGGCTTCCCACTGCCAGAGAGAGGGCTAGATGGGATATTGGGAAGGAATTCCCAATGAGCGCAGTGAGGCCCTGGCACAGGTTTCCCAGAGAAGCTGTGGGTGCCCCTGGATCCTTGGAAGTGTCCAAAGCCAGGCTGGACGGGGCTTGGAGCAGCCTGGGCTGGTGGAAGGTGTCCCTGCCCATGGCAGGGGGTGGGTTGAGATGGTATTTAAGGTTCTTTCCAACTCACACCACTCCATGGTTCTGTGATACGGTGCAAGGCCCAAAGGATGGGAAGTGAGGACTGTTGTGAGCAGGGACAGAGGTGAACTGGCAGAGCTCAGGTAAAAGATGTAGAGTGAGGATGGACTGGCTGGGCATGGCACAGGAAGATGCCAGAACCAGGAGAGTCCTGCTTTAGGGCTTTGATGCACAGACAGGGGTCTGCTCTGGCTATTTCAGCATTGCTTTTCCCCTGCAACGCTGATTAATTATTTTGGTTTCTGGGAAGGCCAGATGGGAATACCAAATCCTTGGCCAAGTTTTGCAGGAGCTCCTCTGCCCTGGCCGTGCTGCTCAGCATCCCTTGTGCTGGGTGATGAGCGTGACAGCCCCTTTACACTTGGCACCTGTGTTTATAAATATGTAGGAATTGTCTCAAGCTGGTCAAAACACAATTATTTCATTTTCTTCCCCGCTCAGGATCGTTGTTGTTTAGGAATAAATTGCCGCTGCTGATTTACAGGAGCAGCAACGACAGCATGAAATGGGCTCAGTGAAGTGATTTTGAATTTCCACTACAATTACTCTTCCCTTCAACCATATGATTCCCTTTTGCTCACATGCACCAGCCAGGGCCGGGTTTGTTTTGCTGCTGCCCTGGGAAATGTGCAGCAGCCCCAGGGCTGAGCATGCAGAAACAAACCTGAAGTGCTAAATTGCACTTTATTTGAGGAAGCTGGCAGAGAAGGTGCATCCCAAAATCCCACTGCGCTGCCACCAAGGGATGTTGATCCTCTGGCTTCAGCAGTGAAGTCAAGAGTAAAGACCCTGGGTTTGTGTAGATGAGTATATCTGCTACCTACTGAGTAAATTCCTTCTCTTCATGTCCCTCAGTTCCTCTCCCCATGCACTCTGGAGAAGGTCTTCTGGCTCCAGACTGGACGTTCTTCTCCTGGTGACCCCAGGAGGCTTTGCAAGTTCAGACAGATGGGTGAGACTCTGTGTGTGTCATCACTACTAAAACTCTTCTTGGCCCAAAGGGCCCCCAAGGAAGGGGCTGCAGACTTGGTAGAAATTCATCTCCTTGTCTCTCCTATGGTCTTCTCGGCCTTGTTCTGTTTGCCCAGGGTCACATCTGTAAATGGCTTAAAAATTCCATGTTCAGGTTGATGAGTGAGGAATACTCTCATGGTAATGTGCATTACTGGGACTGAAGGGTCAGTTTAAGTGATCAGAGGAATAATTTGGAGGAACTAATCTTTTTCTGCCATTTCTTGGCTCACTTTGGTGCTGGAGAAGTGATTATTACCTTTAGGCTGTGCGTCCCTTTGCATCACTTACCCCTCTGAGGTCTTTCCTTCCCCTTTTCCAATGTCTGCAGGAGCTCTCCAGAGTTCCACAATCGTGGAATGGGTTGGGTTGGAAGAGGCCTTTAAAGCCCTTCTCATTCCACCCCCCCACGCCATGGGACACCTTCCACTAGACCAGGCTGCTCCAGGTCCTGTCCAACCTGGCCTTGAAGCCCTCCTGACTCTTCCCCACACTGGGATTTTTGGGTGGCATCACTAATTCAGGGCTCTTTCCCCCATCCTGCATTGTTTATTGAAAGGGGACTCTAAAGTTCTGATCAAAACCCCGAGCTCTGGTAACGCAGCACTAAAACAAACCCACGCCAGCTCTAAATAGCCTAATGAATGTGAACATCCTGGGTAATGTGATTTATTATTGGCAGCATGAATAGGAAAATAATAAAACAATTTAATGATTCTGCGAGAAAAATGAGGGGGTTTTAATATTATTCACCCTTGGAAGCTTGTTCACCAGGCAGGAATGAGGTCAGACTCTCAAACACAGCCAAGGGTGCCAGATCCTCAACCCCGTGTGTAGCAGGAGATGAAATCCCCTTCCCCCAGGTTCATCTGCGTGGGGAATTGGGCTCCCCAGTTTCATTATCACTAATAGACCCTGCCTGTTTCTAAGTGGCTCAGTGAATATTGGAATGCAGGGGGTAACTGGAGCTGCACAGCTTGACAGGGAAGTCGCTTTTCCACGCCTGGCAAAGGGGGTGGTGGGAGCTGGGATTGGGATTTGTTGGTTTAGCTCAGGCTGAGAGATGTGGCTTTGGGGGAGGGGGGGGGAAGATGGGGTTGGAAGAGGGGAGGATCCAAAATGCTGCAGTGCTTGTCATGGTTTTGGTGAGAGGGAAAGCGAGGCACGAAGGGGGACGCAGCTGATCCAGGATAGGGGGATTGGGCTCCATCCAGGGCTGGTCCATTGGGACACACAGCCTGGCGTGGGTGTTACCAGGCAAGTGCTGTTGGCACGAGAATCCCAGCACCTCCTTTTCCTTCCCTGCCTGTTCCCTAAGATCCACCTGTTCTCCCAGGGATAAATGAACCCTCTGCTGTGCCTGGTGCATTTTGCACCCCAGAGGACGGCTGGGGCTGTGTCAGGGCAGGCTCAGGTTGGATCTCAGGGAAAGGTTCTTCCCCCAGAGGGTGGTTGGCACTGAACAGGCTCCCCAGGGCAGTGGGCACAGCCCCAAGGCTGCCAGAGCTGCAGGAGGCTTTGGACAACATTGGGGTGTCCTGTGCAGGGCCAGGAATTGAACTCGATGATCCTTTGGGATCCCTTGTGATTCAGGATTTTCTGTGTTTCTGTGGTTCCCAAGAAAGACTCCACGTGTGTTTATTTTCCATTTCACATCCTGCCCCACGCAGCAGCACTTTGCCAAGGCTGGGCTAAACATCCCTCATCTTCCTCTTTATTTTGCACCAGCCCAGCAAATGCACTGCAAGCCCAATTGGGTTTTTCATTACTGTGGCAGGTTACGATCCTTTGGTTGCTTTTCCTGTAATTTTCATGTTTGCCTTTTAATATTTCTTATGAGATTGAAGGCTTGGGATGAGAGGTGGGAAGCTTTTGCTCAGCGTGTTAAGGAGGAACCTCTGGAATGTGAATGAGGCGAGAGATGCCAGGGCTGTGGCTGTGCTGATGAGGGGAGGTGATGGAGCTGAGCTGTGGAAGCTGCAGTGCACGAAGAACATCTACAAAAAAAGCATTTCTTAGGGCCCAGCTGTGCTAAATCTCTGCGCCTCTCTGACAGCTTCTACTGCCATCAACATCTCCCATGTTTTCCAGCGAAGTAATTCTTTTAGATGCTTCAAATATAGATAGATTTTTGTATACAGAGGGTTTTTTTTTATTTATATAAATATATATATATCTGCTGTCAGCTGGCATTACAAAGAGCATAAAGCACATCTCTGGCTTCTGCATGTTCAGCTTGGTTGGGATCACACAGCAGGAATGAGGAGAGAAATGAGCCAAACTCCATCATTTCCCCCCTGGGGGGGGGACACCTGTAGGGTATTGCTGTGTGAATGGCTGTGGGATGCTGCTGGTGTCTCTGGGATTTCAGGTGATCCTGGATGCTTTGGCAAGAGAATAGGTGTAACTGAGCATTTATTACCTATTTTCCTGTAAAAAGCACTCTGGGCTTTTCTCCTGAGTAACTTCTGCTGGAGACTGGCAGCTCCTCTGCCTGCAGCCCCCTGGAAAGCAGGGGCTGGTGGAACTCCCTTTTAGCAGAAGGTTAGATAATGGCAATTATCTGGATGATCTTTAAGGTCCCAGCCCAAACCATTCAGTGACTCTCTGCTCTTACTGATGTGTCATTAAATGCTGGCAGTGACTCTCAGCTCCCCTCCTCCCGTGGCTGAGAGCATCATTTCCCTTGGCTGCAGAGGGATACGGTGTTGGGCCGCAGGAAATCTCAGCCGTGGGACCCAGATATTGCATTTAGATGGAGTTGCTTTCATTAACTCCCTATTTTATAGCGTTCATCAGTCTTTTCCCCCTGCCAGAAAGTCTCAGATGTACTGAGGAATATTCAGGCCTCTTTTGGCAAGCGTCAGAGATAAGTGGATAATAAAACACACCTTGAAAATATTCTCCATCCTATTATTAGGCACTTTCTTATTATACTTGCAAAGAAAAAAATTCCAGTTATAAAGCAGTGTGCTTCCCTACATTGTCAGTCCACCGTGCTCGCAAAGAAAGTCTTTCAATAATATTCTCACTATTGTTTGTTGATTGGCTCCATTAATCAGTTGTTCACAGCCTCAGCTCCACATTTCCATGAGCGTGCACAGTTTAGACCCCCCTCCCTCCCCTCAGCCTCCTTTTATGCTCCCATGGAACTTTGAGGATGCCTAAACTCCTGCTTCAGCAGGAATGAGAGGAGACAGATCTGCAAAGCTGCCTGCTCTCCTTTTAGTGAGAACAAAAGCTCCCTGGAATAGCAACTGTTATTTACTCATCTCTCATCAGCAGATTTGACCTAATTTTGCTCTCCCCTAGCCTTTGTTTCAAACACCTGGTTGCGGCATCGCTGGCGGATCCGACTCTTTTACAGCTGCTGGATTTATTTGGTGGGGGAGGCAGAGGCAGCTCCTGGAAAAGCTGAGTCTGTTGGACTGAATGAGCCTTGCAGAACAGCCCCCACCACTGAGCTTTTGGGTACCCTAAAGAGCCTTCCTTTAGCACCTTCCTGCACCCTGGGAGTGCAGTCCCACGTGTGTGGGTACCTGTGACCATCCCCTCAGCACTGACCGCCTCAGACTGGTACATCTCCCCAAGCTCAGTTTGGCTCAGGGGATGGCACCTGGCTGGTGATCAGCTCCTAAAACCACATCCAGAGAGCTTCTCTGGTGAGCCCAGCCCAGGCCAGAGTTCAGTGCCTGCTGCTGAGCCCCCAGCTCGTGTTTGCACCGGCCCACGTGGTGGCAGCTCCCGGCTCTCCCCGGCGCTGCCCAGCTGAGCTCAGCCAGATTTGCTCTGCCATTCCATTTAAAATCGCCTCCAGCTCTCCTGTGCCGGCAGGAGGCAGAGGGAAGGGAGATCCTCTGATGAGAAATGCGGGGACCCAAAATTCATTTTTCAAAGGCGGCAGCAAAGCCGGTGATTTATCTGCTGTCACCACGGCCCGGGCAAACCTTCCCCACCAGGTGAGCGAGGCAGGAGAGGTAACTCAGCAAACACCAAACACAGCGAAGCCCTGTCAGGCTTCCTCACCTCGAGCTGACTTTTATTTTGAGCCCTGGAAGTAATTAACAGCACCGACCTGAAAAAGTAATGAACTTCTCTCCCATGTGGTCTCTCGGTTTTTTTTTTCCCAACTTTCCATCCTCTTTGCCTCGTGCGTTCCCCATCTGTTTTCCCTCTGTCATCTCTGATTTATTGCCTTCAGAGAGGAACCTTCATCCCCAGGGCTCAGCAGCTCTGAATTGGCTTAGAGAGGCCTCCAGTGTCATTGGGACAGATCCACTGTCTGAGACAGTGTTACAGTTTTTGGAAGTCTCGGGTCCCTTGAGGCGCTCATCCATCCTTAAGCAGACTTTTCATCCATCCCTTTATCCAGACTTCTCCGGGGCTGGCTGCCCACAAACGTTTCCAGCAGATGTTTCAGCCCTTTTAGAAGAGTTGTGTGCTGTGGAAGCCACCTCTCCTTCCCTTCATCTCCCTGGGAATCGTGGGATGTTACATCCAGCACCACCAGCAGTGCCTGCACTGCACCTCCTGTTTCCATGGGTCAGCCTTGTGTGCCCTGAGCCATGAACCTGCAAAAGGCTTCCCATGAACCTGGGTTCAGCCAGGGTGAGATCTGTCATCTGTGCAGAGAGGAGACACTGTCCTCTCAAATCAGAGGGGTTTGGGTGGTTATGAAGCCAAGGTTTGAAAAATGAGGATTACAGGAAAGAAGGGTGTGCTCATGTAGATTGGAGAGGGACTAAGGCATCCAACATTCTTGGAGGCTTAATTCAGCTTTAATGGGATTAGATCTGCAGGGGTTGTGCTAATGGCACACTCAGCACAGGCTTTGTCCCCTCTCCCCATGGTCCCTGCAGCAGCACTAAAGCTTTTTGCAGGTCATCATCCCTGGGCACGGCGTGTGCAGGAGGTGGGCATGGCACAGCTGGTGCACAGCCCTGGCCAGAAGGGAGGCTGGAGGTGTGACTGTGCTCTGGTCTAGTTGCAGGAATTACACAAAGATCCAGGGGGTTTGGAGGTCATGGCCAGTGTGCTGGGGTTTGATATAAAAGGTTGTTTTCAGTTGGTCCCCACTCCTGGAATTAGGGTCTGACAGTGCTCAGGGTTGGCGTCTCCTGTTGGCTGCATCTCCTCTGCCCAAGGAGGGCGTGGAGTCCCCTCTCTGGGGACATTCATAACCCACCTGGACATGTTCCTGTGTCACCTGCCCTGGGTGATCCTGCCTTGGTGGGGAGGTTGGACTGGATGATCTCCAGAGGTCCCTTCCAACCCCAACCGTTCCGTGATTCTCAGAGCGATGCAGACAGACCAGATGAGTGTCTAGCTGGGAAACAAATTAATATCCTAGTGCACCCCCAAATAAAACCCAGGGGTCTTTGCTCCCATATCGTTACTGTTTTCTAATAAAGGTGCCAAGAAACTGTTCCCCCTCCCAGGTCACTCCTTGTGGATGGAGATGACTCATTCTCCAGGCAGATTGGGTGGGAGCTGCACGAGGCGGGGCTGCTGTCCTCTCTGGGTCATCCCTGGTCAACAGCTTAGCTGGGAAATCAATCAGAAAGCTCAGCATGCTGTCACATAGGGCTGGTAATTCTCTCTGTTGTATCCAGCAAATAGTGGGAATTTTTACACATCCATGTTGGGTTTTTTTCCACCAAAAATGGCAAAGTAATCATCTCCCTGTGCAGGGCTGGAAGGGTCCTCTTCAAGAAGGCTGAGGGTGGTGGCCATGGGCTCTGCTCAAATTTTAGGATATTTTAACCACAGTACTTTTCCCTAAATCCCTGTTTGGGATGTTTTTTGGCGGTTTCGGATGGCTGAGTCGTTCTTGACCTCCTGCCTCGAGTCCTCATGGTTTGTTACTGCTCATCATTAAAGACCCGTCGTGCTCTACACCAGAATCAATGCAGTTCAGGCCCAGGGAAATGAATCCTGTAGACAGTCAATTCTAATCACTTTGGGACCCTTCTGAGTGTAAAGAAGTTCTATAAATGCAAGCGAGGCAGTGAGATGAATGGCCTCTTCCCAAGGACCCAATAGGTGTGGGTAGTTATTGCTATTGAAAACCTTCCACCTGATGCTTGGCTTCATTATCAAATTATTTCAGAAGCAGCTTCCCCAAGACCTCCTTTCTTCCTCCTCAGTGGCAGCAAAGCCTGGAATCGGGTTGTGCTGTTACAATGCCAGAAATCTTGTTATTCCTTATCGTTACATCTGCTGAGAGGTGCCTGTGGAAGGAACATGTACTCCATATTTGCTCAGATTAAATGGAAATTGTAATCATGAGGCCTGGCTCTCTCTGTTTTCCCCTTTTCTCGTTGTGTGGGCTGCAAAGCCTGCGCTGCAGTTTGGGTTCCCAAAGCTGATTTTGGGTCTTTATTGCCCCACTCAGTCAAAATCTTGAACAAACCTGAAGTTCCCTGTTACCTTTAACATAATGGTGAGGAGAGGGCAGGAGAAGGGGGAATGGCTTTAAGATGAAAGAGGAATAGATTGGATATTGGGAAGGAGCTCTTGGCTGGGAGGGTGGGCAGGCCCTGGCACAGGTTGCCCAGAGAAGCTGTGGCTGCCCCTGGATCCCTGGGAGTGTCCAAGGCCAGGTTGGACGGGGCTTGGAGCAACCTGGGCTCGTGGAAGGTGTCCCTGCCCATGGCACGGTAGGAACTGGAAAGTCTTTCAGGTCTTTCCAGCCCAAGTCATTCTGGGATTCTGTGATGAAGTGTGTGAAGTACTTGGTAATTTATTAATGCTCCGATCACTTTTATTAATGCCCTTAATGTGCCAGCGGCAGAGCCAGGGCTTTGGGAGAGGGGATTGTTTTTATCTAGGAGAAAGGTGATATTTTACTCTGAAAAGCACCAGAAACCACTGCGAGACTTGTGATAAATCATGTACTCAACATCACCGTGGCTGCGATGGAAATTAATGGGAGTTGCAAGACAAAGTTCCCTGTCATCTCCTGCAAATCGCGACTGGAGTTTGTGTTCTCAACCGCATCGCTGTGCTGAGCCTGTGCTCCCATGCTCGTTCTTCATGGAGAAAGGGCCCTCCAGCAGCCTGTAAAGTTTATGATGTGATGGAACAAACCAGGGCTAAACTGTGAGCTTTTTGTCATAGCCAAACGCAGCCACTTCGGGGCTCGGCGGGGCCGCTCGGCTGCGAGGAGAGCAAAGGCAGCAGAGTCTTCAGCCGCTCCCAAAATATGCAGAGCTGGTTCGGAGCGAGGCAATAACCTCGGAGTTGCTCTCCCGACTCTAATAACCCAAATGTTCGAGGCTTTGGGCTGTAGCTCATCAGGAGTGGAGCTCCTCCAGCAGCACCGCGTGCTCAGCGCCGCGCCGGAGCACCGAGCCAGGAAAGGTCCTTAATGAAGCATTAATTCACCCAGCACCGCTTGCTGAGCCTCCTGCTCGCACAGGAGACAACGCAGAGCACATCTAGTGGAGGAACTCCTCTTTCTTTCCCTTTTCCTTCTTTTTTTTTTTCTCTCTTTCAGGAAGGTGCCTTCTTTGCAGGTAACAAATGCGGCGCAGGTGGCAAATCAGCAGATCCTGCCATGCCCGTGGCTGCTGTAAAACGTTTAAGACATCAAGTTCCGTGAAACTGCCTGTAATGAACCATCCCCCTTGTTACCAGCGATGAACACGATGTGGGAGGTTTTTTCCCTCTTGCACACATGCACAGTCCCTCTTTTTGAGTTATCCCACAACATCATTGGGATCTTTAAGACCTCTTTGATTCCTTCTTTCAGAACACAGCTTCTGCTCAGGTTTCTTAAAACTTGAAGAAGACACAAAGGATCTTACCCACAGAAGCACCAGCCCTCAAAGGTCATGGAGATATTTTCATGTTTATTGTATTTTCCCAGGGGTTTTTGAGCCCAGGTGGTACCAAGAGACAAGGGACAGGCCAAACAAAGAGGACTGCAAATACAGCAAGGAGAAGTCCCAGAATGGTTTGGGTTGGCAGAGACCTTAAAGCTCGTCTTCCACCCCCCTGCCATGGGCAGGGACACCTTCCACAAGCCCAGGCTGCTCCAAGCCCCGTCCAACCTGGCCTTGGACACTTCCAGGGATGGGGCAGCCGCAGCTTCTCTGGGCAACCTGTGCCAGGGCCTGCCCACCCTCACAGGGAAGGATTTCTTCCCAATATCCCATATACCCCTGCCCTCTGGCAGTGGGAATCCATTCTCCTTCTCCTTCATTCCAGGCCATTGTAAATAGTCTCTCTTCATGTTTCCTGTTGGCTCCTTCAGGCCCTACAAGGCCACAGTCAGGTGACCCCAAAGCTTCTCTTCTCCAGGCTGAACAATCCCAGCTCTCCCAGCCTTTCCTCCCAGCAGAGCTGCTCCAGCCCTCGGATCCTCTTGGTGCCTCCTCTGAACTCTCTCCAACAGCTCCATGTCCTCCCTGTGCTGCTCCCCAGGGCTGGAGGCAGCTCTGCAGGTGGGGTCTCACCTGAGAGGTCAGAGGGGCAGAATCCCCCCCTCCCCTGCTGCCCCTGCTGTGGGATCAGCCCAGGACACATGGACAGGGCATGTCCAGCCTCTCAGCCACCTGCACCCCCAAGTCCTTCCCCCTAGAGCAGCTCTCCATCCCTTCATCCCAGCCTGGATCAATCCCAGGAGTTGCCCCCACCCAGAAGCAGCACCAGCACTTGGCCTTGTTGAACCCCATGAGATTCTCAGGAACCCACAGCTTGAACTTGTCCAGGTCAGTGAAGGATGGAGGGTGTCATCCCACATCCTCTCTGCTCAGTTGCTGTTACCAAAACCAGTCTGGGGGAATTGGTTCTGTGTTCCTGAGCTTTCTTTTCCCATCTCTCCTCTGAGAGCACACTCTGTGCATTCAGTGTAGATGGCTGAGTAAATGACAGCATATGGGATTAGGATTTTTCCCTTTAATAATGGTTGAGCCGGTAGCAGATTGTGTTCTCTTTCCTTTTTTTCCCCCTCTCCCACAGAAAACGAATTGGGGTTTTTTTTTTAGCCTCAGCTTTTCAGCAGGAGCTGTCTGTTTTCCTTTAAACATTTGAGTGTAGCAAAGGAAGAACATATTGCTAATTCTGGCCAAAGTTTGATGGGCTGTATTTAAACCAGGCGTTCCTTGCTCCTGAGACCCACCACTTGCAGCAAAAAACCTGGATGTGGTGAAATCCTCAGTGCCTCCATGGTGCTCTGCTGAGCTTTCCCATGGAAGTGAATTTCCCAGCTGCTGCAAACATCCCTTCTCGTTCCCCCTTCGTGAGTTATCCATTGCTGTTCCAGTGCCTCGTGGCAGAGCACAGGCACTGAATAGGCCCTGTCATGAAACACTCCAGAGCTGTAATTAATAGCTCAACCTGCAGAAAGAGCTTAAATTTAGAGCTGCAAACTCTTGTGATGCTCTGCCTGGAGAAGGGACTTTGCCTCCCCCACTGTGCCTGGGTGACCTGTGCTGTGCAGCACGGCTTTTCTGCAGGATACAGATGAACATTTGTGCCAGCTCACAGCCAGGAAATAGCAAGGAATTCTGTTCAGGTTGAAGCAGTACGAGGACTTTGTGAGAGGAGCAGCCAGGGAACGTGCTCAAGTGATCCCAGTGCAGAAATTAGGAGGATGAGGGGATCCAGTGCAGCCTTTTGCCTTGGTCTGTTGGGAAAATGAACTGGTTTTCCTAAAAGCTGGGAAGGGGACACACTGGGAAGTGCCTGTAGACTCTTCAGATACAACTATGTTTGGTCAGAGATGTGACATCTCACCTGTGCCAGGTCCTCCTCAGCCCCAGCCCAGCCCCTCCTGCCTTTGCTCCACCAGAATCCTTTCAGAGTGAGGAGCTGTCCCTCCCTCTGGCTCCAGCTTTTGCCTCTTGGTCGCAGCAAGGAGATAAAGATGCCCACTGTTTTTTTTTTTTTTTTGGGGGGGGGAGGTGGTGTGTGGAGTCCAGAGAGCCATTGCAGAGAAGGAAACCAAGGAATCCCAGCTCTGGGAGCTGGCTGGAGCACGCCTGGTTTGCTGTCCCCTCCCCATCCTTTACACCCACCCCATCCTCGTTTATCTGCTCATCATAAATTGCACAGAAAACGTACATGTGGGAAAATAATCCTTTCAGCAGGCCAGCTGAGGAAAACAGCTATAATTAAAAATAACAATGCACTGGCTTTCTAACATTGGTCTTTATTCCCCATCAGGCTGCCAAAGACCAGGCCAATTAATCTGTTACAGGTGGGAGTTTATTTTAATATCGTGTTGAAAGTCAACCAGGCCGTTTGGCTTCGTTTTCCACCATCTGACTCGGTCCTCCTGCCCTCTTGCCTTCATTAGTGTGAGACAGTAAAGAAAATTACAGTCTAGCCCACTGAAGGCAGCTGTACAGGAAGGGTTTTCTAAAAGACACAAGTAAATACCAGTGACCTGGTAATTACTGGAGCATTGTTTATTCCAGTGCTAAATGCAGAAGCCACAAACCTGTTAAACTGTGGCAACATGGAAACCTATTATAACGAAGATTAAAAGCAGCTAGCCTTTGAAATAAGAGTTTGTTTTGTTTCAAGGTGATGCACACAGGATTGTTTCTTCCTTCCTGATGCTTTCAACTCTCCCCTCTGTAGTATCACACGTCATTTACGCGGAGGGATGTGGATGCTTGATGTGTGGAGGGATATACCCAGACAATTAGCTTAAAATAACCTTCCCTGGCTGCACCCTCTGCTTGGAATACACTGAACTGAATAATATCATCCAGTTCCACAAAGCAATTCGTTAATTGGCAGGCACAGGGCGATGGTGGCTCCAGTGGTCACGAGAGATGGACCGAGGAGCGGGTTGTGTCTGCCTTCCATTTCCTTCAGCCGTGGGAGTGGGAGGTGACTCCTGGAAAAATAATGAACCGGAATTTATTCTGATTTAAGTACCTTTTTAATGCTTAAATGCATGAGTTATCTTCCCGTTAATTGGGGGATTTGAAATATCAGTGAGCATATGCACAGCCTTACCTCAGCTTTTCCCTGGGAAAGGGTGAAGGCAGAAAGGGCCTTGCAGGGAGATGGGGGGGATGCAGGCAGGGATGCAGCCAGTGATGCCACGCTGGGAAGCTGGGAAAGGCGAGGGCTGTGGCGCAGTGCCCAGTCCAGGAGGTGCCAACACCTTGGAGGGAGCAGTGCTCGTGCTCTCGGCCTCCCCAGCGTCTCTCCACCAGCCCTGGCTGACCTCTGAGATGGGGAAATGCCTTGGAAAAGTCACCCTTTCCTCCAGGGGCTGCAGATGTGATGAGGTGGACAAGCAGGGGACCTGGTCTCCTGCAGGTTCTGCAGAGGGAAACTACAGCTTCATCAGAGGAATGGCATAAAAACCTCAGCTGCGGATTTAAGGGGGCTCTTTCCAAGAGGGAAGGCAGGGTTTGTCTAACCCTTGCATTACCTTTGTGTAGAAACCCTTTCATGCCAGCTGCTGCTAAGGCTTTGTTGCTTTGTGTGCTGGAGGAGAGGGAGACCTGGGTCCCTATGTGTGCATCCTCCTCACAAAGCCCTGCTCCTCCTCCCTTTGAGAGGAGCTGGTTCCTGTGGCCAGAGCTGATGGTTTTCCTCTGTTCCCTGTGCCGTGGGCGTGCAGCCCTCCTGCCTTCCCCTGATCTGGTGACGGCCCAGGAGCATTTCCCCATCCACTCCACTTTCATTACTGATTTATCTGGCTGGTGGCTGCAGTGAGAATCAGTTATTAGCAGTGCCCTAATCCTCAGTAGCTCACTTGATTTGACTGCAGTCAGGGCCAGATTTTAATCTTGGTTGTAGTGGTGTAAATCCTCAGTTGGCTTCAGCAGAGTCAATCCAGGCTTTCTAACAGCATGAGATAAGAGTCCTCTGTGTGCCTTCCTCCACCCAAGCCCTTGGAGAGGCTGAGTCAATATACACCCCCACCCTCATAAACCTATATTTAAACTTGACCACTATTCCCCTAAGGAATGCAAATCGAGATGGTATTTTTTCCCCCTTTCCTTTCAGCACGACTATCTCAGGAAAATATAAATCTAAGTATTAACTTGAGCTGCCAACCCAGAGGGTGTCATAAAATCAGGGAGAACAGTCCTGGCATGCCCTGTTAACTGGGAGTGCTCCCCAAAAGATAGGGGAGGCTGGGGCTGGAGCAGGGAAGCAGCTGGCAGTGGTGATAAGGCTCAGCTGGAGCCGGGTGTTTGCAGATGCACCTCTGCTGCTGAAGCTGGCAGGAGAGTCACAGTTAAAATGCTGATTTAACCAGCGTGAGGGATGCTCTGAATGGGCTCTTTGGGCAGGAATCTGCTCGTGGGACATGGATGTGTGACAGGAGGGGTGTGGAGTAGGATGACACCTTTATGTGTGGGCAAGTGCACCCAACATTTTTGGTGATCATGGCCTGGAGCCTGATGCTCCTGGAGCACCTGCTTCCTCCTGGGGGAGAGGCATCCACTAACCAGGCAGATCTTTGCCTTTGCATTAATCAGTATTAATTTTCCATCCTGGCTGGGCTGGCAGTCCCAGTGCAGGGCAGGATATCTTAGGAGAAGAGCTGATGCTCAGTATGGGCAGCTCATGGAGAGGGGAGGGGAGGGGAAGAGACCACCAAAGTCTTCCATGGACAGTCCTTCCATGACTGTGAATTGTTGCTGTCCTAAAACCCACAAGAACCCCGATCAGCACCATTAGCTGGTGCTGCCTTCCACATTTGGAGTTAATAATACAGCAGGAATCAGCACAGCACTGAAAAATAGGTTTATTTGTTTATTAAAGAGCCCATTTCCCCTGGATTTATAGCTGAGCAGAGACCTTGAAAGGTTAAGCACTTGCATCCCAGTTCATATTTTCTTGCTTTTTATAAAAAACCACCCAATTCATTCAAGTCATGTTTTTTCTGCAGCTGAAGCAGTTTCCCGGAGGAAGTTGTCGTGCAGTTATGGAAATGCCATAGTTATTTCTGACACCAGTAAATAATAGTTCTCTGTGCACTGACACTGGTTTCTTACCTTACCAGGCTGGGTCTCGAGCTGTGATTTAGATGTTTGCAGCTTAATTAGCATTTTTGGGACTGTGGTAAGCAATTTGTGCAGTGTGTTTCGACCTTATTTATGCACAGGAAAGGAGGAAAGAAGTGATTAGTGCTCTTTGGAAAGAAATCTCTGCTAAATTGTTGTTATCAAGGTAAATCAAGCCATCCCATGGAATGATCTGGTGTCTTCTGGGAGCCAGTTGTGCCTAAAGCTACTCCCCATTCACAGGAGAAGGAAGACCTTGTGGGTTTTGTTTGTTTGTTTGTTGGGTGAGTTTTTTTCGTTCCATTTCTGCCGTGAAAAGATCTTTCTCCTGCAAAATCTCTTATCCTGAACCAAGGAAAATAGGATCTAGCCTCTTTCATCAGGAGATTTCAGTGCATGTGGAGTGCTGGAAAAAGGCTTGGGGAAAAGGATCATGTCTTTGCTGTGTTCAGATTAAATATAATCCTGGTTAGACAAGCTTTGCTCAGTGACACCTGGCACAGGTGAGGGACAGGACTGAAGGGCTGTGAAGTCTGTGCTGTTTGTTTGGTCTCTTTGCCAGTGGATGCTCTTTTATGTCAAGTTTTCCATGGCAACATGTGGTGGTGATTCAAGCAGCAAGTGCATCACCAAGTCCATCTGCCAGGGCTTTTACCCTTTTGCCACCCCCTGGACTAGGTTTGTCTAAGCTGTGCTTAACAGCCTGCAGTGATGGAGACAGTGCAAATGGATATTTCTATTTCATTTTTTTTTTCAGGTCAATGTTTCTGATGTCTTCCTTAACTTTTTCTTGCCGCAATTTAAGCTCATTGTGTTTTATCTGATCTGCTGGGGACATGGAGAGGAGCTTCCCTCCCTCCTGCCACTGGCTTTTTATGTGTTTGAAGATTATTCCTGTGGCTCTCCTCAGTCCCCTCTTGTGCTGACAAAGCAGCCCCTGTTGGCTCACTTAGTCCTCTTTGGGGTGTTTCCTTCTCCAGGCACTGTCACTGCTGTCACCTGGACCCTCATCCCTGTCCCCTGGGACTGAATTCTCATAGTTACCAGTGTTGATTAAATTCTTTGCTAGCATCACCCAACAGCGCTCTCGAGACGCTCTTCCACCACTTCACCTTTGTCACAGTTCAAATACTGTTCAGGTTTCCCACCGAAATTCTTTCCCATGGAAGGATCAGTCCAGCCAGGGGGAGCTCATGATCCCCATTGCCTGGAATTAAAGGACAGTGTGGTAATTAACGCAAGGACTTCTGCATCCCACAGCTATAGGACCCTGCTGATAGGTGGGGATGGAAGATTAACTTGCAGCTCTGGCTCGGGCTCCTCTCCCACTCCGAGGCTCCGCTCCAGCTGGAAAGGAGGAGCTCGGTGGCGATTGTTTGAGATGAGAGTTATTCACGCAACCTGGCTGTCCTGTGAAGCTCAGCTCTCATCCTCTGCCTCCCTTCAAAGCCTTTGTGCTCGTGTTGGAGGCCCCACGCTCTGCCCCGAGGCAGCTGGCTCAGCTGGCAGCGGAGCTGTGGCTGCGCTGGCTCCCTGCGTGCCGCGGGTGCTCCATGCCCGGCACCCTTTTGGTAATTATCTGCAATCTGACTGCTCATTTCCACCAGAACTTTAAACATTGTTCCCTTTTATGTAGCACAGCTTTTTAATTTCCCTCCCGAACAGAAGCGATTGTTTATGTTGTAAATGCCACATTAGGCCCTGTGAAATGGAGATGGAATTGATTTTCATTTCAGAGATTTCACAGCTTGCCCCAGAACTTTTCTGCTTGATTGCTGGTGCTCGGAGAGGCCGCGGCTTCGAGGGAGCAGTGTGGGGTGTGCAAACAGGGCAGTCTCAAAATGCAGATCATGGAATGGTTAGGATTGGAAGGGACCTTAAGGCTCATCCAGTTCCAAACCCCTGCCACAGGCAGGGACACCTTCCACCAGCCCAGGTTGCTCCAAGCCCTGTCCAACCTGGCCTTGGACACTTCCAGGGATGGAGCAGCTACAGCTTCTCTGGGCAACCTGTGCCAGGGCCTCCCACCCTCACAGGGAAGGATTCCTTCCCAGTATTCAGTCTAAACCCACTCTCTTTCCGTTTGAAGCCATTCCCTGTTGTCCTGTCACTCCAGTTCCCAATGAGATCCCCTTACCTTTGTAAGCAGTGTTCAATCTGGGGCTGCCACAGCTTTCAGGACTCATCCCACCAGCAGTCAAGGAATGCCTGGTGGATTCTTTCTTCTTGAGAAGGATGCTTGGATCAACCTCTCCCTTCCCAATTGTGAACATGAGGATGAGGTGAGCCCAAGTCAGCCTGTCCACAGCACAACCACTTCTGGGTGATGTTCACTCAGACTTGGCTTGTACCAAGGCCTTGGTCCTGCTTGTTCCATCTTCCATCTGGGCAGGGCTGAAGGAGAATATGTCTTTTTTAGGTGGTGATGTGATGAAAACTCATGTTTTACTCACACTGCTCACAGGATCAGGACAAGCTTTGAGGAAAAGGAAGCTGTGGGTGGTCACCTTTCTTGTAGTTACCATACACATACCAATAGGATCATCAGTCACAGAACCACAGAATGTGCTGGAAGGGACCCACAAGGACCATCCAGTCCAACTCCTGGCCCTGCACAGCCCCATCCCCAAGAATCACCCCCTGTGCCCCAGAGGATCATCCCAACCCTCCTGCAGCTCTGGCAGCCTTGGGGCTGTGCCCACTGCCCTGGGGAGCCTGTTCAGTGCCAACCACCCTCTGGGGGAAGAACCTTTCCCTGAGATCCACCCTGAGCCTGCCCTGACACAGCTCCAGCCATTCCCTGGGGGCTGTCCCTGCTCCCC
>NW_020955754.1:721205-722201 GCF_003031625.1 Empidonax traillii | reverse complement strand
CATTCCCTGGGGGCTGTCCCTGCTCCCCCCAGAGCAGAGCTCAGTCCTGCCCCTCCTCTGCCCCTGCCCAGGCAGTTGGAACTGCAGGGAGGTCTCCCCTCAGTCTCCTCTGCTCCAGCTGAACACACCAAGTGCCCTCAGTGTCCTCACACGGCTCCAAACCAAGGCCCTTCCCCATCCTCGTTGCCTCCAGTAGACTCTCTCCAAAAGCTTTAGATCCTTCTTACACCATGGTGACCCCCTTGTTTATTCCGTGTCACCAAGGCTTGTGAGGACACTTTGGAAGATCCTTGGAGCCGTGGGAGTCACCCACGTGGGGAGCAGAAGGAGCAGCACCCGCTTCCAGGGTCACAAGGACGCGATTCAGCCCACGCAGGGGCAACTGTGGAGCTCGTGGGTGTCTCCTGGGAAGCTGCTCCCCACACTGCACAGGAGCTGCCTGTGTAGCCCTGACGAAGCCCTCGTGTTTAATCTCCCTGAGCCCCACGTCTCACAGGGTGCCCTCAGCGACATCGCAGTGAATCATTTGCGAGCGACCCAAGGGCTGAAATGTGTTTTCATCAGCCCTTTCTCCAGGAATTCTCCATAAAGAATCAGCTCATAAATAACGAGGCTGGAGCGCGGGAAGTTCATAAACATCAGAGCCTGTTGAACCATTTGCTGCCAATAATTCGTTATTTTATAGAGGGCAAAGGGGGAAAAAAAAAAAAAAGGAGAATTCTCCTCCCTATAACCTTATAAATGAATTAAAAGAAGCTGGAGAATAACTTGCCCTCTTCCCCAAACGCATTTTTTGGAGCAGACTTTCTCAATTCCCATGTAAATCCAAACTCCCCTCTGGCACTGGAGGAGGATACGGCGCTGGGAATGCAGAAGGGAAGCAGGAGGATGGCGAGGAAGTGGCATGAAGACAATTTGCTTGGACCGGGGAGGAAGATGCGCTCTGACAAGGATAGATGGAATGAGGTTGTTGCCAGAGAAAATGTCGAGGAATTG
>NW_020955754.1:704882-720723 GCF_003031625.1 Empidonax traillii | reverse complement strand
AGTAGCAGAGCAGAGGAGGGGAGAGAGGGGAGGAGGAATTGCAGAGGGGGGGGCGAGGCGAGGGGGGGGGGAGAAAAATCCAAAGCAGCTTTGTCAAGTCTGACATTCCTTTTTGCATCCAGAAGTGGGTATTGATTTTCCACCCGTGACTGCTCTAAATGAGAATTTCTGTGTCGCGGGCTCGGGCCGGCGCTCCTTGTGTTTCTTATCTCTTTAAATATGATTACCTGCTCGTCATGCCTTCGCGGGGGAAATCGTAATGAACTCTGCCAGCCCGGGCACGGCAGCGGCGCCGGGCGCTCGGGTTGAGGCAGCAAATGAATTCTCACCACTTCTCCCAGCTCTGGCTCCCGGCTACAGGTTTATTGACTTCCCGCTAATTTCCTTGTCAGGATAATTCTCCCAATCAAGATTTAAAACAAACTGGGAGGTTACTGAAGTGCTGGCGGTTCGAGTCCTAAAGCTTTTGTGTTTTGATGGAGAGACCTCTGCCGCGTTTGTTTGAGGACAGGGGAGGGGATGGAGCCGGGAGGGGAGGGGGGAGCGGGAGCTCTTCGATTTTGGTGCTGTGCAAAGCTTTTTTTGTGGCGGGAGTGGGTTGTTTGTTTAGAGCAAATCCCTTCTTCCATGCCGACATCTGCTGCTCTGTATTTGCTCGCAGGGGAAACTTGGAAAAAAAAAAAAGAAAGAAAAAAAAGAAAGAAATAGATTATTCCCACTGCATCAACCTACAGGCGTCTGCTGGCTGCAATTTTCTTCAATTTCTTGCCGTGAAAGGCAAGAGCGTTCATTTTGTAAGTGCTGCTTTTGTGTGTGACCTATATTTTGAAAACTGATGGGGTCACCACCTCCCTCCTCCCCAACCTGTTGAACCAAAGCATGTCTGAGATCTGTCCCAGATTGTGTTTATCCCGGTGATTATTTAAAAAGCAAGGTAGCTGTTACTAATAGGACAGTGTTCTTCTGCTGGGGCTTGATTTCTGCTGTTTTGTCCCTTCCCCTTTGGAAATGACAATCCTGGCTCCACCTGACCAGGAAAAGTGCTTCCCTTCTCGGCTCCGTCCTTCAAAGCTGATTTCAAAGCTCGTCATCCTTCTCCCCCATCAGCTCCTGACCCTTTTTATGATTTTTCCTCCCCCCACCGTGGGTTGCTGTAAAAGTGGCTGGGGGTGTGGGAGCTTGTCAGGCCTCTTTGCACACCCCTGTCTGTGCACATGGATAGCGGGAATTGCAGCGCTCCAGCTGTTGAACGCCCCGGCTCCTTCCCAGGAGGTTGGGAAAGCAGCTCAGGTGAGATGCACAGCCCAGATCCCTCCATGGTCATAGCATTTCTTTTGCTCTTTATCAACTTTGGGGTCTTTTTTTTTTTTTTTTCTTTTAAATCCCCCATCAGAAGTTCCTTTTTTTTTTTTCCTCCCCCTTTAATCTCACTTTCTATTAAAAGTCTTCCCAGAGCTAATGTAATAAATTTAGATCCAAAGCCAGATGCATAGCAAAACTTTTGGCAGAGAATACTCTATCAGAAGACATTGCAAATGAAATATGCTTCCCCTTGGGGATTATTCTACAGTTTAATTTAATTTGATATTTCAAATTAAATTAATTCAAATGGTTATGCAGTTTCCAGGGAAAACAGACTTCATTTATGATGTTCTGCCACCAAATTGTTTTGCTCCTATCATATATCTTATATTGTTAACCAGGAATGATAAGTAGTGACAACATAGGATTTTTTCATGCCCTTTGTTTTGCAATTCCCGTCCTAAAGGGGATGGAAGCATCTCCTTGTGAAGGGGCTTCTCTGTGGAGTTAGTCCAACATTTCCACTGGCACCTTACTTTGGCTCAAAATTAGATTTTCACCAAAATGTGGTTTGAAAGAAATAATGCGTTTGCTTTGAGAAGGTTGTGTTTTTATGGAACTCCTACTTCTTGCCTGTTTTCAATGTATGGATGAAAAAATAGCAGTTCTTTGTTTGGGATTGGGATTTTGATACATCAGACTTGATGGCACAGCAAGGCAGGACGTGGGAAATGAGTCTGAGATGGTTTTCTGCCTTATCCTTTGGGTTGGGGATGGGTTTGGAGGTTCTTTGGGATTCAAAAGCAGCGTGGGCAGCAGATGAGGGGGGGGATTCTGTCCCTCAGGTGAGACCCCCCTGCAGAGCAAACTGGGCTAGTGGAAGGTGTTGGAACTGGATGATCTTTAAGGTGCCTTCCAACCCAGGCCATTCTGTGATTCTCTGATTCTCAGTTTTTCATCAAGAAGGAATTTTTTTTTTTCTAGGGGCACAGTGGGGGAACTTTCCACACTTTATAACCAGGCCCAGCTTCAGCCATGGGCAGAACTGAGGGGATTGTGTTGCATTTGAGGGGATCCATCCCCTTTCATCCTTTATCTGCAGGAGGGAACTTGCTAAAAACAACCCAAACCCAAAAAACCTGAATTGTTCTGCCTTTGGTGTGCCCCTCATTGCTTGGAATGACTGATGTTGGAACAGCCCTAAAACAGCTTCCCCAGACCTGTGTGGACTCCCACGGGATTCTTTTATCATCATCTTCTCCTGCTTTTGAAGTGAGTGATTGATTTAACATGGCTTTTCTCCACAGGCTCTGATTATCCAGAGTCATCAAGGAACTTGCTCCAAACTCTGAAGTACATTAAGACAAGGTAATTCAGGGAAGTGTTTGCATCTGGAAATCCGTGTAAGCACTTTCCTATCTGCTGGCCTGTAGAAAAGCCATTATTCTCGACAGGGGGAAAAAAATATTGGTAATATCACAAGGGGCTTTGGAAGAGAACATAAAGCTAGTTTCATTTTCCAGTCAACTGAGATCTAATATTTCCTGTACAAGATGTTGAGATGTTTTAGAAAAAGGAGCAATGTTTATTTGTCTAAAGCACCACACACACACACACAAGTTCTATATTGTGCTTGTGGCTTTTTTCCTTTGTAAATGGTTTTGCAGGGAGAAATCTCTTTGCCATCCATCACAGGCAGTAGATTAGAAAAATATAAATATCATCTAAAGAGAATGGAGCTGAGTCTCCTTAGGAATGCACGGGAGGAAAAATGGCAAATGCAGCATCACTCGAGGGGGGAGAGGCTGGGGGCTGGGTCAGAGATAGCCTTGTTGTCTCCCTGGCTTCTGGAGATTTATTTGCTCACACTCCCCTGGGACAAGGCTCCCAGTGGGATATTTCTTCTCAGAGATGTCTTTTGGGCTGGTCCAAACCCATTTCATTGAGCAATCTGCCATCAGCAGAGGAAGACTGGTCAAAACATTCTTTTTTTCCCCTTAGAAGTGCATCCATTGGTGTTTTTTGGGTTTTTTGGGGGGTTTTTTGTTGGTTTTTTTTTTTAAATATTTTTCAAGTCCAGCAAGGATTTGCTCTAGAGTAACGTGGCCCTAAAGCACTGCTGGGAGCATGAGATGGAGATGCCCCATGGCCCCATCCCCAGCCAGCAGCTTGGCAGCCAGCCTGGTGCTCCAAGCTTCTGCCTTTGGAGCCTTGACCATTCCCCAGACCAGTTTTAGGTGCGAGGGGAGGCCAGTCTGTGACCCAGAGAGCTCATGGATGTCCAGACTTTGTGGGATAAGGAAAAACCAGTGGTTACAGGGCCAAGGCTTGGAGTGACCCTCTCTCATCCCCTCTGCAGGCTCAGGCCATGGCTGCGAGCACTGGCACATCTGACTGAGCTTTGAAGGTTTCAAATATCGAGATTTTCATGGTTTTTCCTTTTTAAACTCCTCTTTTCTTTTTTATTTTCATTATTATTACTATTTGGGAGCAGTTTCCTCCTCGCTGCTTCCCTGACAGCCAGGAATTCTTAACCTTGAAGCTTCAGTGCTTCGGTTTGATCGTGTGCTGCCAGTGGCTGTGGTGTGGAAACCCTTCTAGAGCTAAAGTGGCTCTTTGGACATAATCAGGGCAATCAGGGAAGCCAAGCCCAGTTGAATTAGCCTGAGGTTTAATTGGGTACAGAGCACACCACGGCACCGGGTGCTCCGTTGTGTCCCCTCACAGAGACTGAACCCAACTGAACCCACCTCCCAGCACAGATTTTGTTCATCTCCTCCCCGTGATTTACCTTGCAATCCATCCTCCCTCCTCCAAAACCTCTCCATCCCTCAAAACACGCCTGGGGGGGTGAGCACATCCTCCCCTGAGCCTGTGCAGGGGGGGAGGCGTGGGCAGCGGGACCATCTCCCGGCGCTTGCCGTCCTTTTGGCTTGGTTTCCTCTCCTGCCAGACCTTTTCCTTGGCAGTGCTGCCTGGAGGAGCCGTGTTCTCCTGGGCCACGTTTGCAGGGTCAGGCCCTGGGAAGGTAATTGCTGTCAGAGGTGCCTGTTCTGTAACACTCACGCTGGGAGCAGATGTGCCCAGCGCCTGCTCTGCTGCCAAAAACAGGTGCTGGAGATTAAAAAGAGCAAACGACTGCAGGAAGAGGCTGTTCTGCAGCCAACCCTCATCCTGCAGCCCATTCCCATCCTTCTGCCCCTCTGCAGAAAGTTTCTCAGGGCACGGCACGCTCTGTGATGCCCCTGCTTTTATTGGTTTATTCTTTTCTGCAGCAGCCTTTTGTCTCCCAGCAAAGTTGTCGTGTCAAAAAAAGAGGTTGGTTGAGCCCAGTTCTGCTTTTGGCTGCTTTGTTTTGCAGATGCCTGACTGGCATCCACAAGCAGCCCACAGTGGGGGGGCTGGAGCCCTCCTGGGTCACCGTGTGGTGCAGCAGCGAGTGGGGATTGTGGAAGAGCTGATTGTGGAATCCCAGGATGGGTTGGGTTGGAAGGGACCTTAAATCTCGTCTCATTCCACCCCCTACCATGGGCAGGGACACCTTCCACCAGCCCAGGTTGCTCCAAGCCCCGTCCAACCTGGCCTTGGACACTTCAGGGATCCAGGGGCAGCCACAGCTTCTCTGCCCAACCTGTGCCAGGGCCTGCCCATCCTCACAGCCAGGAATTCCTTCCCAGTATCCCATCTCTCCCTGTCCTCTGGCACTAGGAAGCCATTCCCTGTGTCCTGTCCCTCCATCCATTGTCCCAAGTCCCTCTCCAGCTCTCCTGGAGCCCCTTTAGGCACTGGAAGGGGATCTGAGGTCTCCCTGGAGCCTTCTCTCCTCCAGCCTGTCTCCAGAGGAGAATTCCCAGGAGGAACAGATGAGGGGGCTCAGTGTGGGGGTTTGTACATTGGAAATTGAGTCACAAGCTACTGGAGGGTTTTCTCAAGGCCGTACAGATGAGCTGGCTGCACTCAGGGGGAGGGGAGGTTGCTGTTTTCTGTAAATACCTCAGGAAAAACTGTATTGTGAGCTGGGTTTCCCAGGGAAGCCCCTCCAGAGCAAGCTGTGTGCCACCCAAGGAAAAGCCTCCAGTAATGAAGTGTTTGTCCTGAGTGTCTCTGAGTGAGACAAAGCCAAGAGGAAAGGCTCCTGTGGACACTTTAGAGATGTCCAAGCTGCTTGTGGGTGGCTGTGGGGGTCGGTGTCTCACGTGCTGCCCTGCCTGGAGTGTGGCCCTGACCTCATTTATCATCTCCTTTTGCCTGAATTCATCAGTGCAGCTAAAACCTGTGATCTGGGAGGCCCTGGCTTCAAAAGCTCGTTGGGGATGAGGCTGCTGCCCTTAAGATAGCTTAGGAGTTATGGATGGAATAACCTTTGGGGACCAAGTTTCAGCTTTGTCAGAGGCAAAGGAGAAATTGTTGTTTAAACCCCCCCCCCCGGGGATTGGAGCTGGTGGTGACCCAGAAACAGTTTATTTTTTTTTATTGCTTTGCATAGCTTCCCCAGGCTAAAGCTGTCTCCAGTAAGGGGAAACCAGGTTGTTACTGGGGGACTAAGCAAATTAACAGGCGAGGGCAAAAGCTGAACAAGAGTTGAGCATCAGGGGAGCTGTGACAGCTGAGCAGCTCTTGTGCCTGTTTCTCTTCTCTTGCTTCTGATGTCCCACTGATCTGAGCCCCCTTTCCCACATAATCCATTTATATTACACCCTAAAGGTGGGGTCAGGCTATTCTCCCAGGAACCAGCAGCAGGACAAGAGGGCTCGGTCTTCAGCTGTGCCAGGGGAGGTTTGGGTTGGATATGAGGAAGAAATTTTTTACAGAGAGAGTGCTCAGCCACTGGAATGGGCTGCCCAGGGAACTGGTGAATTCATCATCACTGCAGGTTTTTAAGATGAGACAGGATGTGGCATCAGTGCCATGGTCTGGGAACCACAGCAGGGTTGGATCAAGGGTTGGACTTGATAATCTTGGTGGTCTTTTCCAACCTGGTTGATTCTCTGATTCTCTGATTTTCATTTTTCAGACCCCTGTTTTAGTAATTCAAGGTAAAACCTGATGCTGACTCTGCTGAATGGCCATTCCAGTTTCAGCTGATGGGGTGCTCGGTCAAGGCCAGACTGATCCTCATCACTGAGGGATGTTTTCAGGAGCTTTGCTGTTCTATGGGGTTGCTCTCTGGCCAGGCAGGTGTCTCCCAGCCCAGGATGTTTTCAGGAGCTTTGCTGTTCTGTGGGGTTGCTCTCTGGCCAGGCAGGTGTCTCCCAGCCCAGGTGCCTGCTAATGCTGGAAATGTTGGAGGCAGGAGCAAGAAGGGATAAATTCATTCTTATTTACTCACCACTTGACCTAAGTAGAGACCATGACCATTTGTAACTATTTCAGCACTGATTTTGGGGTTGCACTGGGCCTGGGGGCATCAATCTGCCCCGTAACCCTCATGCTTGTTCTGTGGGAGCTGCTCGTCACTGTGGGATGCAGCAGCTCCCAGTCCCACCCTGCTGGAGGCCTGGCCAGCACAAAGGGCTTTGTTCACTTGCTTTGCTAATTGGATTATGCACCAAAGGGAGCTGTTTCACTGCACCCCTGGCCAAAATCCTCAGCGTGGGGTTGACCCTGGGCCATCAGCACTAAAAGCACGGGGCGTGGCTTGGCGGCTCCGGGAGAAGCCTTGTCACATCCCATCAGCGTGAGCCCTCCCAGCTCCTGAGCACCAGCCATGAGCACAGGGCAGGACAAGTGCAGTGGTGGCACAGATGTAGGGAATAAACAAGTCTTTGCCCACATTATTGGGTTGCTAATGAGGAGAGACCTCATCAACCTCACGGCCATCTAATTTCTCCTGACTACTATTACAGCTGGTCAGGAACCACACCAGGCACAGCATTTCCTGGCACGAAACAGCTCTGGGAGATATTTCCAACAGGAAAATGAGCAATTCTCCCTTTGCCCCCTGTCTGACATCAGAAATCTCCTCCAGACCACAAGTTTTCTGGTGAAGGACTGAAGTCTGATCCCGACTGTCTGTCTCCATCGAGCTCCCACATCTCCCAGCACCTCCCATGGCCACAGCACTGTGTGCCACAGGGAGGGGAGTGGGAGACACTCCCTCCTCACCCTGCAGCTCTGATTTCAAGTGCTGATGCCCAAGCCCCGAGCATCTGTGGGTTGTTTTTTTAACAGTGACCTCGCCTCCATCTAAGAAGAGTTGTCTTAGGAGTTCAGCCACGGAACCCAGTTCACCACTGCCCCTTTCAAAACTCAAGCAACAGCTCCATCCCTCCTCTGCCAGGAGTTTTGCTCCTCCCTGTGCCATCTTGAAGCCCTAGAGTTGTCCCGTTCCCCAAACTGGGCGCAGCCCCCACAGCTCCTCACGTGTTCCTGGCGCTGGTCATGTTGTAGGAGATCTGTTGCTCACCCAGCAGCGTCTCGCCTCACAAACTAATTAAAGTTCATGTCACACTGGGAAGATGCAAAGTGCTCTCTGAGTGCGAGATATTATTTTAAGCTTCTCTTCTTTTTCCTGAGGCGCAGCAACTCCCCAAATCCCAGCTGGCACACCACATCCAGCCACAAAACACCGCTAATTGGGTGTTTCTCCTGTTGACCTCGTTTCTCGAGCACACTTTGGCTGGGCTTATTTCCATGGGTTTTGGGGATAGTTTTTTGGGTTTTTTTTCCAAGAGGGCCCAGCAACCAGATAAACAGAAAGTAGCCACTTGCTGAGTGTCCCAGCCAATCCTTGGTCATTCCTGACCTCCAGACCCTGCCCTGTTTCAAGGGGTGATAATGCTGCTCTTCCTCTGTCGGCATCTGCTTTACACATCCAAGGAAATTAGGGGGAAAGGGAGATGGGAGGAGGGCATCAAGGGTGGAGTGATGTTTTTGGAAGAGGTTTCATTTGGAAGAGGTCACAGACCTCTAGTTTAGGACAGGTCATGGTCTAGTTCAGGCAGGACCTAGACTGTTGCTCCTTTCCATCATCAAGGTGTTAGCAGGTCTGCCATCCTTGAGATGTTTTACTGGGACAGGATTTGGATACTGAAGGGTGGCTTTTTGTGCTGATTGCCCTTCAAAAGAGAAGGTGACTCGTGCTGTTAAGGATGTGAAGCTCAGCCAGGCTCCCTGGTACAGCTCCTGCTGCCTGAGGAACGCGCTGAGTTCATTAATGACGACTTTGTTCGAGTCTCCCCGACCCGCTTCGCCTCCCAAAGAATTGAGGAGCCTCCCATTAATTCCTTAATTGCGTTATTGGGAAGGTGCCCCCCTCGGTGTCACCTTGCAGAGGTGGCAGGTGGAAACCTCTCCCTGGTGTTCTCCAGGTGGCTTCTTTTGGTGTTTATGAAAGCATCCTTGATTGCATGTGTTGGATTCTGCCCTATCCGCCTTCCCCAGCATTAATCCATTGTGCTGTTTCTCCCAGACCATTCATTACCTACTTAAAAACAAATGCAGAGAGAAAACACAATTAGATGCTGCTTTGGTTAAATAATACCTTGAACAGAATAGAACAATAACTTGAAAAATAAGGAGAGAGTGAAGATGGCACAGTTTGAACTAATGATGGAAATTAGCTCGGGTTAAGTTGGATTTTAAATCAGAGGTTTGGGGGATTGCATTTTTTCTTTTCTTTCCAGTGAATTATGACAAATACAGAGGCCTGCTGGATGGATGATTAGATTTTTTTTCCCTCTCTCTCTCTCCCCCATCCACATTGAAAAATGAAATATTTCTGTAATATTAAATCCGTCCAATTGATCAAAGCGCGGTGTCAGAAAATGTTGTAAGCGCTTCTTCTCATCCAACCCCCTCAGCGGCTGCAAACCAGAGACCTTTTCAATCCCTTTCTGGAGGTTACCTCTGCCTGAAGAGTCTGTGCAAGGAATGAGTCTGCATTTCTCCAGCTAATTCCCACAGAGGGCTGTGGATTTGGCACATGGAGTGACAACATGTGCTCCTCAGCTTTGTGGCTTTGTCTCCTCGTGTGTCCATAATCTGTCCTAATACTGCCTTGCCTAAGGTGGGATCAGGATCAGGGTGGGTATGGCCAGAACTGGGGTGATAAAGGGAATTTTAGACTTCCCTGGTTCAGCTTGAGGAGTAACTGCTGGGAGATTTATGGGTGTTCCCCCTCCCCTTATGTTTTTCTTTCCCTGCTTACTTTCACTGGAGAACACGAAAACCAAACAAACCAGAAACCTCAAATATTTGGTCACTGTTTGAGGAAGCAAACACAGAGTGTATCCAAACATTTGGAGAGGTGGGAAGCTGGGGCATTGCACAGCAGGATAAATGCAAAGTGTGCCCAGGAAAGAAAGAGGTTTTTTGGAAAGCTGTCAGTGAGGAGAAAATAAGGGATGGTTTTCTCCAAGGGAAATGGATATTATGGACAAGATGGTGAACAGTCTTCCAGGGAATAGAGGAGGAGAAAACAGCTTGGTTTCAACAAGAAACCCACTCCTGCTGGGGCAGTGGGGTGTGGGACAGGTGGTGGAGGGTGTTGTGGACTCTCCTTCAGAGGCAGCTTCGTTAAGAACAGGTCAAACAAATACCTGTTGAGGTTGTTTGGGTGTTCTTGATGCTGCCCTGGGAGAGGTGTGGGATGGAGGGTGACCCAACATCCCCTTTAATTCTATAAAGCCAATTCTCATCTCCTTCTGTCACTGCTGGTTTGACATGAAACTCTGGTTGTCTTCCAAGAAAAACATGGGGAGTAGCAAAGGACCTTAGCTGTTGCATCTGTTTGCACCTCAGGGGAGGTGTTTGCTGGCTCCAGGAGGATGGATTTATCCCTGTGGCTGCAGGGGATGTGCTTGAACTTCCCTAAAATGTGTGAGGAGCAGCATCTCTCAGTGAATCTCTCAGTGAACAGGCAGTGCTTTGGATGAGCAAAGCAAGGAGTGGAAGGCTCCTGTTCTCCTCTGCTCTGTGCCTCAGTGAGCCCCAGCTTCTGTTGGGGGATCAAAAGATGGAAATCTCTGCTCTCCCACCCATCGATCACGTGGCTTTCGGAGCTCTTTGTGCTGTCAACTCTACCCCTCCTGAGGGAAAATAAGCATTTCTCCTTAGTTACACAAATGGAGAAAGGGGTGTGAAAGAGATGAAGTTATTTTTCAGAAAGTCACCGACAGAAATGAGGGGAAGTCAGAGCCCTCCTTCCCTGGCACAGCCTCTGGTGAACCTCTGATAACCCAGGGCAGGGTCTCAAACAGCCCCACAAAAAATGCAGCAAAGAGATGGATTGCTGCAACTCTGCTGCTCACCAAATTAGAAACAATTTAGGGATTTAAGGATTAAGTACCATTAATTACTGCCCAACAAATGCTGAGCTACAATGGAGCACTTGTGGAAATGGAGAGAGAAGTTTCTGTGTGAATACTAAATGGCTTCATTAATGCTGGGTGCAATTTCATTGAGTGATAAATTAATTAGCTTGATGCTCCAAGAATTACTGAGCAGGACCATGGGCACACATGAGGAAGGGAGAGCAGGAGCCTGGTGTCCCCTTGCCTGGTCAGAGCAGGTCACACGGCTGTGGGACACTCCAGGGCAAGGCAAGGGGAGCCCTTGAGTAAAGGAAAAGTGGTTTACTGAGTGAGAAATACTCCAAAAAATGCTTCTCTGGCTTTCCTCCTCTGGATTTTCTGATCTGGAAAACACTAGAGATTCTGCAAGTAAGGATGAGAAAAGGGGGTCAGGGTTGTTCTGTTCCTCTTGCATCTTGAGATGATGCTTCACCCTCCTGCTGTTGTGCTGCCCATGGTGGGTTGATTGGACATAATCCCTGTTCCTTGTGCTTCTGTTCCTTCCATCCTTTCTGTTTAGCCGTGACCACAGGGCTGAATAGCCCTTTCCAGCCCGCGGATTTCCTTTGGATCATGCTGGGTGGTCTTCCCATCAAATGCCAGGATGAGGGAGGTTGGGCATTGCATCCTCTTTGTCTAACGCTTATGGCAAGTTCTTGGAACATCCCAGGTGCCTTGGCATTGCTCCAAGGGCATGTTCACCTGGGCCTGGAGAAAGCCTTTGTGCTTCCAAAACCTGAGGGAGCCTCGTCTGGCGTGGCAGCCCAGCAGAGCGGTGACAGCTTGGACTGGAATCTGCCTTCCCAGCAGCAGCTTCCCCCTGAAGAAGTGAGGAGGAGGAGGGAGAAGCACCCAGCCAGGATGTCTGGCGGTGTGTAATTCCAGTTTCTCCTCTGGCTGTCATGCCATGACAGCTGCCTGGGCAGAGCCTCCCTTCAGAACATGTTACCTCAAGTTCAGCATCGGTTTTCTGTCCCTCCAGACTCTTTAGCCGCCCGTGCCGTCGCAGCGTTATTGATTGCTCACCCAGCCGTGGCCTGGAGCCGTGTGAGGTGTGAACATAGCACTGCCCCAACAGGCCTGCATTCAGGGCAGGATGCTCCCAGGCCCCTTTCACCATCCAGCTTTTTTTAGCTCTTTGCTGTTGCTCCTTGGCTGCCCCCGGAGCCTCGCGCTGCTCCTGCTCTGCCCGAGCACATTGATGGAGGCTGCCGAGCTCAGCTGCTTTTGCAGCTCCTTTTTGCCCCAGGGTTTGGGGTCCCTCAGCCTTTTGGGTCTGAAGTCTCACTGCTGAAGGCAGAGGGTAGGAAATGGCAGAGAGAGACCTTGTTCTCCAAGGGGAGATTTAACAGTGAGGACTTGCTTGTGCCCCACCCTGGCTCTCCACCTCCCTCTCCATCATTCCTCTCCCAATCCCTGCAAGACAACACATCTTAGGGTCACCAGGGCTTGTCTCTTGACATCAGGAGACATTGGGACCCTTGTCTTGGTGCAGCCTTCAAGATACTGTCCAAACCTGCCGTGTGTGTTCGGCCAACAGGGGCGGATGTCCAGGATGCCCGAGCAGAGGGACACGGGTAGAGGTGGAGCCTCCTCTCTGCTCAGGGGGGTCCTACCTGGCTCCTGGTCCAGCCCTGGCTCACATCTGGGCAGATCCCAAATGAGATGAGCAGAGATTCCCACGTCCCCCTGGCCTGCCCACGGAGATGTGTCCCAGATTGGCCATCCCAGACCGGAGGAGGAATATCCAGTTAACGACCCTTGTGCTCCCAGCGTGCAGAACTCACTCCAAAGTTTTCCTGGAGTAATGAGCTGGTATAAAAGCAGCCAGAGGGAGACATCCTCAGCTTTATTGGGCTGGCAAAGCCAGGCACAGAGCTGTGCATTCTGGAGTGCCATCTTCTGGCACCTGGAATGTGAACTAGTTGCCTGTCTGCGTGGCTGGAGCAATCTGGTAACGCAGAGCTGTGCCAGGCACAAGGAGCAAAGCAGATTCCCCGCATTTCCAGTGTATCCCTGAAAGATTCATGGAGTGCAGATGCTTTTTTTTTTTTTTAAGCTGCACCATCCCTTTGGCTTCTGGGTACCTGCCTTTGCCAGCATGAGGAGCTGCACATCTGCACGGAGCTGGGATTGGCTCCCCAGGCCAGCTTGGGAAGCATCTGTTTCCTGGTTTATTTATCCCCTCTGCAATCACCACGGGAGGATAATCTCGGTGACGTGCCACATCTCGTTTACAGCCGGCCCCTGAAAAGTTAGAAGTGCGAGTTGTGGGGTGGGGAGGAGGCGGGGGAAGACGCAAAGTCAACACGCTGGGGACGGAAAGGGGAGATGGGGAAATGTATAAAACATTGAAATGACATCGTGGCAAGACACAGACAGGGGCAGGACAATAATTAAAGTAAACAGCACATCAAAAGCCTGGCTAAAACTCCCATTTAAATTTCAAGTCAACGCAGAAGCAGCTCATGTTGTCGTGTGTAAATGTGTTTCCAGGAACCTTTTAAGAATATTAACGATGATGGAAGCAGAGCAGCAATGATTCAGACTTTATGTTATGTGACAATACAGGAGGCCACCAGACTCCTGCCTGGCTGTTGGCATAAGGAAGCTGATGAGAGCCTGCATCTTGCCAGAAGAGCAGGTTGCTTTCCAGGGAAACTTGAGGAGGGAGGGAGCCAGAAATGAGCAAGGATGGAGCCTCTTTTCTTGCCAAGGATGTGCAGGGTTTCCTTCAGCCCCACGGTGGGACTGCACGCCTAAAAATTAGGTGACAGGGGCTTCCAGGGTTTTATTCCCTACATCCAGTAGCAGGCTCTATCCTGCTGTCTGCTTCCCAGGCTTTGTCTTTATTAGTTTTATATATCCCAGGTCAGGTTCTTGTGCGTTCTTGGTTGGGGTCCTCCACTATGGTGCTGCTTTCTTGACCTTCTCTCTGCTTGCCTGTTGCTCCTGGTGTTGCCTCCTGCTCCATTCCATGTGGAATAACACACCTGGTGCCTGAATACAGCAGGGAACTCATAAGAAGACTCAGGCCAGGACCGAGGCCGTGCCAGACAAGCTGAGCAGCAGCGTTGGGGGTTCCCCCCTCCCCGAGCTGGGAGACGCCGCAGCACCTTCCCCCCAGCTCTGCCAGCAGCTCCTTTGAAATTAAGAGCCAGAAATCAGTGTCAGATTTGTCTTGACTCCTGCTCTGAGCACCTCTGGGCTATAGAGCAAATCTCTTAATTATCCCCTGTGCCATTTGCCCTCGCCTGCACAAGGACTACAATAGCTGTGTCCCTGGGGAGCCCGAATTCTCCTCGGTGCGGATAATGCTGTGATTTACCAGGATTGCCCGGCCAGCCTGCCGGGCACGGGGTTACCTAATGGAAGCAATTAAAAAGCATGGGGAGGTGACCCCCTGAAAGGGCAGGCAGCTGCAGATGAAATAAGGGAATCAGGAGGCTGTGGAGAGATGCAGGAGCGTGTGCCTTCATCCTGAGCCGCCGCCAGTTTGTGTGGCCCGAGTGGGGACTCGGGAAGGAGGAGGCTCTGAGGGCCTGAACAGGAAAATTGCAGGTGGTTTGTTTGTTCACTCGACTCTGTATTTTCATGAGGCCTTTTGGATATTTCAGGCATGGGAGGTTGTAGCTGGGAGACTGCGTGAAGGTCCTGAACTTCCCACAAGGTTCAATTTTCCGCGAGTTTTGGTTTCCAGACTTTCCTGGTGCCTTGTAGCAAACTCTTTGCATCCTTCTGTGCTGCAGCTCCCAAGTGCTCCAAAGGGAGCATTAACCCCCACTAATGGCGGGTTTAGGTTGGATCTCAGGGAAAGGTTCTTCCCCCAGAGGGTGGTTGGCACTGAACAGGCTCCCCAGGGCAGTGGGCACAGCCCCAAGGCTGCCAGAGCTGCAGGAGGCTTTGGACAACGCTCTGAGGGACAGGGTGGGATTGTTAGGATCTCCTGTGCAGGGCCAGGAGTCGGACTGGATGATCCTGGTGGGTCCCTCCCAACTCAGGAGATTCTGTGATCCTGTGTTTCTACAGTTCACACACAGGGAAGCTGAGCCATGGCGTGGAGGGGACAAGACTGAAGGGAACAGTGCCTAGGCCCAGGGTGGGCAGGCAGTCCTGCTGCTCTCTAAGCTGGCAAGAAACACCCTGGGCAGCAGCACTGGCAGCTGGGCTGAGCCTCAGGATGGCTTTACCCATGAAATATCCGTATTGCTGCTCCTTCCCAGGGCACTTGAGTGCAGCCGGTAATCGGAGACCTCCATCTCCAGCACAGATGGACAGCCCTCACAATTTCCAAGCATGATTGTCTTCAAAATATTCCAGTCCCTCCCAGGCAATTTGCAGCCCAAGTTCATGGGAGGTTGGTCCCATCTCCCAAGGACATCTCAGCTGACATCCCAAGGACTTTCTTGGCTGAACTCTTTGCCCCTCAGTTACAGAAAAGCACAGTTTGGTTTCGAAAAATAGTAGCTCAAAACATATTCAGGGATTTTTTGGTGCCCAGTGAAAATCCAACACCACATGAAGCCTTTTCTCAAAGCCTTTGGAGGTTTAGCCAGGACAGGATTTCCCTTTTTCCCCTTGCACACAGAGTGGCTGAGTCTCCTATCAGGATTTTCCCAGCATGCAGATGTTGTTGTGACCTAGATGCTTAAGCATTCATTTACTGCTGAAGTTTTGCATTTAGAGGTCTTAAGAGTTTGGATCATGGGCTGCCTGGAGAGCTCTGAAAGGGAAAAAATACCGAGGGCAGCTCACGAGTTCCGAGGGAAAAGCGATTTGACGTTCTTATGCCTCCGTTTATTGGCAGCCCACGATGAGATGTAAAGAAATGTCAGAAAATCCCATGTGCACGTTGGTTTGGATGGGCAAAGAATTGCTGTTCGCCTCTGCCCCGGGGCTACGAGTCGCTCTGCTAATGCAGAAGGCACTAAAATGACCCCTTTGTTTTCTCCTATGATCACTTCTGATAGCGCGCTCTGCCAGAGATATCATATCTTTGATCTCTCCGTGCTGATGTTAAGTCTCTCTCGAGTTCAGTAGCATCTCCTTGAGATTAATACTTGCTGGCATTCTCAGCACTAAGCTGTCCTAACCCATACATCACGGGATGTCACGCCTCGCTCTCGCCTCCTGCCTCGGTGACTCCGCGCTGGCACAATAAATAACCCTTGGCCGGCTCCGCTCTCCCCGCTCCGCGTGCGGAGTGGAACGCGGGGACTCCGCGGAGGTGAGGAGGGATAGGATGC
>NW_020955754.1:699012-703907 GCF_003031625.1 Empidonax traillii | reverse complement strand
CATTCTCAGCACTAAGCTGTCCTAACCCATACATCACGGGATGTCACGCCTCGCTCTCGCCTCCTGCCTCGGTGACTCCGCGCTGGCACAATAAATAACCCTTGGCCGGCTCCGCTCTCCCCGCTCCGCGTGCGGAGTGGAACGCGGGGACTCCGCGGAGGTGAGGAGGGATAGGATGCTCCTGAGGCCGGGGCAGGCACAGGGATGGCCCTGCCTCCCTCCCCAGGAGTGTTGTGGGGGTTATTCCCGACCCCTCTCCGGGCGGAGGGCGGGAGGACGCGCGGCAGTGCCTGGGAGGGAGTGACAAACCACGTACCCCAAGGGTGCCCGTCTGCCAGCCGGCTCCTTCCACGGCCCCTCCGCTGGGAGAGGCAGTTCAGGAGATCGCTGTCTGCCTGGGAGTTTAGTTTGGCTCTGAATTCTTTGCTTCCTTGCTTGTTTTCCGAGGGCTGGGGGTGCCCTTTAGCAGGGCAGGCTGGTTGTGAAAACACCTTCCCTCTTCTCTGGGGGTGTGTGAAACGCTGCCAAACCCTGGTGCTGCAGCCCTGCAAGAGGGACCACAGAGATAAGCTGGGGCTCATTCTCAGAGCCCTCTGAAACCCTCTGATCACCCTGACCCTGTGGGCAAACCCCCACCCACCCTTGCCCACTAGAAAAGGGAGTTTTAAGGGTATTCAGAACATTTTGGTGATCAGAGGTTGTGTTTGTTGGAATGCCTGATGCTGAGCCTGTTGCTGGAAGGCCTGATGTTGTTGCATCTGGCGATGCAGAGCAGGGTCCAGGCTGCTGTGGCCTTGATGCTCTTGGGAAAACATGTCCATGCTGCAGCCAGGGAGCAGTGGAAGTCCTAGTCTGGGAGATGCTTGAATAAGAGGCAGGGAGATGTCCCAGGGGGTGCAGTCTGCTGTGGTTTGGAGTGAAGAGGACTTTACAAGATCTTTTTTCATTCGTCTGAGGTGCATCTTGAGCACTGCCTTTGGGCACATGGTGTGAATTTGGGCCCAGTGCAGGGCCAGGAGCTGGACTTCATAATCCTTGTGGGTCCCTTCCAACCCAGGATATTTTATGTTTCCATGATTTCCATGGTTTTGCTGGTGTTGCTGAAGTGTAACGTGCTGTGCAGTGACTGTTTCAGGGCCTGGGGACATGAGCCCTGTCCAGTGCTGAAAACACCTCTGGTGTCAGAGAATCACGGAATCACAGGATATCCTGAGTTGGAAGAGACCCACAAAGATCATCCAGTCCAACCCTCAGCCCTGCACAGGCCCAGCCCCAAGAGTCACCCCCTGTGCCCCAGAGGATCATCCCAACCCTCCTGCAGCTCTGGCAGCCTTGGGGCTGTGCCCACTGCCCTGGGGAGCCTGTTCAGTGCCAACCACCCTCTGGGGGAAGAACCTTGCCCTGAGATCCACCCTGAGCCTGCCCTGACACAGCTCCAGCCATTCCCTGGGGGCTGTCCCTCCTCCCCCCAGAGCAGAGCTCAGTCCTGCCCCTCCTCTGCCCCTGCCCAGGCAGTTGGAACTGCAGGGAGGTCCCCTCAGCCTCCCTCCTCTTCCTCGGTGCACTGGGCAGGGGGAAATGAGCTGAAGGACCCAGCCAAGCGTTCAGAGCTCCCGGGGGCACTGGGGGTGTGATGTGTGATGTGTGATTTGCCACCGTGCCGCGCTGGACGCGCCGGAGCGAGGGATGAGCCACCCCCCACCTCAGCCCCCCCAGAATGGAGTGAGTGTCCTTTCCACACAGAGTGGGGGTAGTGAGGAGAAAAAGGAAGAAGGAAGGTCTTGGGGCAAGGAGGGAAATGCCAGCACCAGACAGGGCTAAAATGAGGTGTCCTGCAGTCCCTGACCCCCCTGTTTTCCAGCAGATGGGCTCTGCATCCCCTCCTGCTGCTCGGGGTGCCCCCACAGTGCCACCTGCAGCTCCCTAATGACAAAGGGGCTGTTCCCTCTGATTTCTGCTGTCATCTCATCTTTTAAAGCACATTCAATCCATCCCGGGAGCGTTCAAGGACAGGCTGGATGGGGAAACAATTTGGTCTAGTGGGTGACACCCCTGTGACATCCTGGGTTGCAACAAGATGATCTTCAAGGTCCCTTCCCACCCAAACCATCCTGGGATTCTCTGATTTAAAGCTCAAAGCATCACCTGCTCAGAGCCAAAAGGTACCTGGCCCGAAGAGCACCCACCAAATAGGCACGAGAAGGGATGGTCTCCCAAGGGAAGAAGAAGGAGAAGGGCACACCACAAGGCTCTGAATGGATTTATGGGGTGAATTCATTCAGTACTGGCTGGATTGCTGTGTTAAAGTCCAGGTGTGAAGCAGAGTGTGCTGCACCTCTGCTGCTCCCTCTGATAGTAACTCACACCTAATTAGCACTGATAAACGTGGCCCTAATGAGAGCCTGATGCTAATGGGGTGCAGCAGGCTGGAGAGCTAAGGTGTCATGTGTTCCTCACAGGCTGGGTGCCTGGTAACGAGGAGGGACGATGCAATTAGTGAAAACCCCCCCTTTTTTTTTTTTTCTAGTTTTCCACCAGTCTCTGAGGAAAAGGTGTTTCATTTTTCAAAGTTCTGTCACACCAGGTTAGAGGATTAACAATCATGGTTCACTGCTATCTGTATTTGTTCCATTTGTGGCATTTATGATGGTTATCCACATTAATTATTTTGCTGCTAAAGTCCCTTCTAATTTCAGAGCACTGTGATTTCTAAGAAAGATGGATATTAAATATGCCACACATCAGTGTGGGGTGGCTTTACACCGTGCTATTAAGTTCTGATGCAAAGGCTTGGCAAAAAATAACTTTGCTATTTGTAATCACCGTGAAGTGTTTTAGTGTTGCAGCTTGGAATAAGAAATAAAGATGATGACAGGAACTGATTTCTTATTAGGACACGGTGCAGGAGTTTACATAAATCAGGAAGGAAATAACAAGGTAACCCTTGGCTGGCCAAATCCACTGGGTACCTGCTGGCTGGGCACTGAGGGGATCTCCTGGAGGACTGGAGCCCCTCTGCTCTGAGCCAGGCTGGGAGAGCTGGGGGGGTTCACCTGGAGAGAAGAGAAGGATCCAGGGAGACCTGAGAGCCCCTTGCAGGGCCTAAAGGGGCTCCAAGAGAGCTGGAGAGGGACCTGGGACAAGAGATGGAGGGACAGGACACAGGGAATGGCTTCCCACTGCCAGAGGGGAGGGATAGATGGATATTGGGAAGGAATTCCTGGCTGTGAGGGTGGGCAGGCCCTGGCACAGGTTGGGCAGAGAAGCTGTGGCTGCCCCTGGATCCCTGGCAGTGTCCAAGGCCAGGTTGGACGGGGCTTGGAGCAACCTGGGCTGGTGGAACCCATGGCAGGTCCTTCCAACCCAAACCATTCCAGGGGTGTTGAGCCCTGAGTGTGTTTGGCTCCAGCCTCTGGTTTCAGAGGTGCAGAGTTAAAGGGGATGGTCAGAGGGGAGAGGGAGAAGGAACTGTGTGAGCAGCAGCTTTGCAGGTTACCAGGGGCTGTGGCAACAGCTGGGGATGGGGTTAGGGAGCAGTTTGCCTTGGGTTGAGCCTAAGGAAGATGCTTTGTGATTTTCAGCAAACCAGTGGAATCAAAAACAAAGAAAGGTTGAGATCAAATGCAGAGCTTTGCTCAACTCCCGGGTGAAATGTTCCCTCTTAGCAACGAGTGTTTGTGTACAGGTTTCACTGAGAGTGAGGGATAATTTAAAATTAAAAGTAAACTAAAGGGAAAGAGTGTGTCCCTCTTATTTTTTCTTCCAGTGTCAATACAAAATCTCTTTTATTCCTTAGGGGGGTGGGTTGTTTGTCTATTTTTTTTTTGGTTGCTGTGGCTTTAGTTCCTCAAGACACAGAAACTTTGGCAAGGTGCAATCCAGCATCTCCAGAGGTGGCTGAGTCTGTGCTGCATCCCCTGGGCAATCCCAGGGGCAGGGGGTGATCCCAAGAGACCAAACCATCCTTGGGCTGAGCTGAGCAGCAGCAGTGGAGCTCAGCAGCCTCTGGACCATGAGGTGTTGGAGGAAGATCCAACACCATCCAAGGCTGGATGCAGGCAGGCCCTCACTCTGCTTTGTGACTCAGCTCCTGCTCAATATAAAAGGATACACCAACCTTTCTCAACTGTTATTGTCTATTAATTAAATGCTAATTAATTATTAAAAGGGTATTTATTGAGATTTAACAAGTTCTGCAGCCAGAAAAGAAGAAAAAAACCCATCGGTGGCAGGTGTTCCACCACAGTAATGAGGTTCTTAATAATCAATTGGCATTTGTTTGACTTAGAATAACATTCTTATTAAATCTGAATCAACTCTTTACTTGAGACACTTAATTACACGTGGTTGTTTTTTTTTTTCCCGGCCACCTTTCCCCGGCGCCATGGGAGTCCCCAGCCCCCATCTGCAGGCGTAGACAGAGGAGTCTGTGCCTTAATAAATATGAAAGGTGATGGTTATTCATGGAGAGAGCCACTTAAGGAGTGATTTCCCTGGGCTCCTTTCCATGCTCGTGCTGACAGGAGCTTCCAGGGCTCGCTCTCCTTCCATCAGCAAAACTGGCACGCCAGGAGAGCTGCTGGGCTGGGAGCAGCTCCCTGCCCTTCCCATGGCATCCTCCCCCACTGATTTAGGGAGGGAATTCCCAGCCTTGCCTTTGGCTTGGTTGGTTATCAGAAATCCCATCCAGCACTGGGAAAAGTTGTTGGTGAGCTGGTGGAAACCTTCGGGAGGGAACACAAAACTCCCTCCGAGCGTCTGGGCAGCTGTGGGGCTCTGTGGGCAAGAAAGGGCTCCACAGAAAGGCCTGGGAATTGCTCTGGATGGGATTTTGTGTTGCTGGTGGGAAGGGGAAACACTCCTTATGCTCCGTTATCCAGTTTGGTTCCTCCAGG
>NW_020955754.1:695454-698991 GCF_003031625.1 Empidonax traillii | reverse complement strand
TCTGGCAGCCTTGGGGCTGTGCCCACTGCCCTGGGGAGCCTGTTCAGTGCCAACCACCCTCTGGGGGAAGAACCTTTTGCTGAGATCCACCCTGAGCCTGCCCTGACACAGCTCCAGCCATTCCCTGGGGGCTGTCCCTGCTCCCCCCAGAGCAGAGCTCAGTCCTGCCCCTCCTCTGCCCCTGCCCAGCCTCCCTCCTCTTCCTCGGTGCACTGGGCAGGGGGAAATGAGCTGAAGGACCCAGCCAAGCGTTCAGAGCTCCCGGGGGCACTGGGGGTGTGATGTGTGATGTGTGATGTGTGATTCGCCACCGCGCCGCGCTGGACGCGCCGGAGTGAGGGATGAGCCACCCCCCCCCCGAGCCCCCCCAGAATGGAATCAGTGTCCTTTCCACACAATGTGGGGGTAGTGAGGAGAAAAAGGAAGAAGGAAGGCCTTGGGGCAAGGAGGGAAATGCCAGCACCAGACAGGGCTAAAATGAGGTGTCCTGCAGTCCCTGACCCCCCTGTTTTCCAGCAGATGGGCTCTGCATCCCCTCGGGGTGCCCCCACAGTGCCACCTGCAGCTCCCTATTGACAAAGGGGCTGTTCCCTCTGATTTCTGCTGTCATCTCATCTTTTAAAGCACATTCAATCCATCCTGGGAGCGTTCAAGGACAGGCTGGATGGGGAAACAATTTGGTCTAGTGGGTGACACCCCTGTGACATCCTGGGTTGCAACAAGATGATCTTCAAGGTCCCTTCCCACCCAAACCATCCTGGGATTCTCTGATTTAAAGCTTAAAGCATCACCTGCTCAGAGCCAAAAGGTACCTGGCCTGAAGAGCACCCACCAAATAGACACGAGAAGGGATGGTCTCCCAAGGGAAGAAGAAGGAGGAGGGCACACCACAAGGCTTTGAATGGATTTATGGGGTGAATTCATTCAGTACTGGCTGGATTGCTGTGTTAAAGTCCAGGTGTGAAGCAGAGTGTGCTGCACCTCTGCTGCTCCCTCTGATAGTAACTCACACCTAATTAGCACTGATAAACGTGGCCCTAATGAGAGCCTGATGCTAATGGGGTGCAGCAGGCTGGAGAGCTAAGGTGTCACGTGTTCCTCACAGGCTGGGTGCCTGGTAACGAGGAGGGACGATGCAATTAGTGAAACCCCCCCCCTTTTTTTTTTTTTCTAGTTTTCCACCAGTCTCTGAGGAAAAGGTGTTTCATTTTTCAAAGTTCTGTCACACCAGGTTAGAGGATTAACAATCATGGTTCACTGCTATCTGTATTTGTTCCATTTGTGGCATTTATGATGGTTATCCACATTAATTATTTTGCTGCTAAAGTCCCTTCTAATTTCAGAGCACTGTGATTTCTAAGAAAGATGGATATTAAATATGCCACACATCAGTGTGGGGTGGCTTTACACCGTGCTATTAAGTTCTGATGCGAAGGCTTGGCAAAAAATAACTTTGCTATTTGTAATCACCGTGAAGTGTTTTAGTGTTGCAGCTTGGAATAAGAAATAAAGATGATGACAGGAACTGATTTCTTATTAGGACACGGTGCAGGAGTTTACATAAATCAGGAAGGAAATAACAAGGTAACCCTTGGCTGGCCAAATCCACTGGGTACCTGCTGGCTGGGCACTGAGGGGATCTCCTGGAGGACTGGAGCCCCTCTGCTCTGAGCCAGGCTGGGAGAGCTGGGGGGGTTCACCTGGAGAAGAGAAGGATCCAGGGAGACCTGAGAGCCCCTTGCAGGGCCTAAAGGGGCTCCAGGAGAGCTGGAGAGGGACCTGGGACAAGAGATGGAGGGACAGGACACAGGGAATGGCTTCCCACTGCCAGAGGGGAGGGATAGATGGATATTGGGAAGGAATTCCTGGCTGTGAGGGTGGGCAGGCCCTGGCACAGGTTGCCCAGAGAAGCTGTGGCTGCCCCATCCCTGGGAGTGTCCAAGGCCAGGTTGGACGGGGCTTGGAGCAACCTGGGCTGGTGGAACCCATGGCAGGTCCTTCCAACCCAAACCATTCCAGTGGTGTTGAGCCCCGGGTGTGTTTGGCTCCAGCCTCTGGTTTCAGAGTTGCAGAGTTAAAGGGGATGGTCAGAGGGGAGAGGGAGAAGGAACTGTGTGAGCAGCAGCTTTGCAGGTTACCAGGGGCTGTGGCAACAGCTGGGGATGGGGTTAGGGAGCAGTTTGCCTTGGGTTGAGCCTAAGGAAGATGCTTTGTGATTTTCAGCAAACCAGTGGAATCAAAAACAAAGAAAGGTTGAGATCAAATGCAGAGCTTTGCTCAACTCCCGGGTGAAATGTTCCCTCTTAGCAACGAGTGTTTGTGTACAGGTTTCACTGAGAGTGAGGGATAATTTAAAATTAAAAGTAAACTAAAGGGAAAGAGTGTGTCCCTCTTATTTTTTCTTCCAGTGTCAATACAAAATCTCTTTTATTCCTTAGAGGGGTGGGTTGTTTGTCTATTTTTTTTTTTTGGTTGCTGTGGCTTTAGTTCCTCAAGACACAGAAACTTTGGCAAGGTGCAATCCAGCATCTCCAGAGGTGGCTGAGTCTGTGCTGCATCCCCTGGGCAATCCCAGGGGCAGGGGGTGATCCCAAGAGACCAAACCATCCTTGGGCTGAGCTGAGCAGCAGCAGTGGAGCTCAGCAGCCTCTGGACCGTGAGGTGTTGGAGGAAGATCCAACACCATCCAAGGCTGGATGTAGGCAGGCCCCACTCTGCTTTGTGACTCAGCTCCTGCTCAATATAAAAGGATACACCAACCTTTCTCAACTGTTATTGTCTATTAATTAAATGCTAATTAATTATTAAAAGGGTATTTATTGAGATTTAACAAGTTCTGCAGCCAGAAAAGAAGAAAAAAACCCATCGGTGGCAGGTGTTCCACCACAGTAATGAGGTTCTTAATAATCAATTGGCATTTGTTTGACTTAGAATAACATTCTTATTAAATCTGAATCAACTCTTTACTTGAGACACTTAATTACACGTGGTTGTTTTTTTTTTCCCGGCCACCTTTCCCCGGCGCCGTGGGAGTCCCCAGCCCCCGTCTGCAGGCGTAGACAGAGGAGTCTGTGCCTTAATAAATATGAAAGGTGATGGTTATTCATGGAGAGAGCCACTTAAGGAGTGATTTCCCTGGGCTCCTTTCCATGCTCGTGCTGACAGGAGCTTCCAGGGCTCTCTCTCCTTCCATCAGCAAAGCTGGCACGCCAGGAGAGCTGCTGGGCTGGGAGCAGCTCCCTGCCCTTCCCATGGCATCCTCCCCCACTGATTTAGGGAGGGAATTCCCAGCCTTGCCTTTGGCTTGGTTGGTTATCAGAAATCCCATCCAGCACTGGGAAAAGTTGCTGGTGAGCTGGTGGAAACCTTCGGGAGGGAACACAAAACTCCCTCCGAGCGTCTGGGCAGCTGTGGGGCTCTGTGGGCAAGAAAGGGCTCCACAGAAAGGCCTGGGAATTGCTCTGGATGGGATTTTGTGTTGCTGGTGGGAAGGGGAAACACTCCTTATGCTCCGTTATCCAGTTTGGTTCCTCCAGG
>NW_020955754.1:667734-695249 GCF_003031625.1 Empidonax traillii | reverse complement strand
GTGGAAACCTTCGGGAGGGAACACAAAACTCCCTCCGAGCGTCTGGGCAGCTGTGGGGCTCTGTGGGCAAGAAAGGGCTCCACAGAAAGGCCTGGGAATTGCTCTGGATGGGATTTTGTGTTGCTGGTGGGAAGGGGAAACACTCCTTATGCTCCGTTATCCAGTTTGGTTCCTCCAGGGTTCACCATCATCTTTTAAAACACCATCCCTGGGTACATTTTCGCCTCGGAAGGAGCTGGGAAGCCAGGCAGGGGAGCAACTGCTGCCTTTAATCAGAATTTAATTACTTCCCCTTTTAATGTGGCTTTTAAAAAGGAAAGCAGGATCCCAGCCGGGTTCTCTCATAGCACAAACAACAACAGGGAAACAAAAAAGGCAAAGTGGCAGACAACAACAAACAATCTGTGCTATTAGAGGATCATTATTCTGATATTATTTATTTCAGACTTTTTGATACTCTCCAGTGCTTGACTTCACAGGCTCATTTAGTTCCTTTCAAAAGCAAAGCAGTGCTTCAATTTGCCAGGAAAAAAAAATCTGATAAGCATTAGCAAGGCGGGGGGGAAGAAATAACCCAGTGACCGTAGGGATAAATATGTATTTATTTCCAGGCTGGGGAGATGTGTGGAGAGTGCTATTCATGGCTTCAGAGCCACAGGACAGGGAGCTCCAGAGGTCATGAGGTTCAAGTAATGCTTCTCTCAGCCACCTCCCAGATTTTAAAGCACTTGCCTGCATCTTGCCTGGGAAGGTGACTGGCAGGTATGAGTACTGCCCTCCATCTCCTCTGATGTGTTTGGAATTGTGATACTCCAGCATTGTCAGGACATGCTCTGGGGCTCCTTGGAGAAGTGGTCAAGCCCTGGAACAGGCTGCCCAGGGCAGTGGTGGAATCACTGTCCCTGAAGTGTTCCAAAACACGTAGATGTGGTGCCTGAGGATGTGATTTCGGGGTGGATTTGGCCACGCTGGGAATGGTTGGACTCGATGGTCTTGGGGGTCTTTTCCAACCTAAGTGATCCTGGGATTCCCAGAAGTGATGGGGTTGCTCTTGGGGCAAGAAATGCTGCAATCCAAGTATCTCCAACCCAAGGGGAAATGTCTCCTGCTCCCCTGGTGTAAAACACACGTCACTTCCCCCGTGCCCAGCAATCTGTGCCAAGGCAACATGTGTTGCTGCTCACACAAGGACCTCTCCAGGAGGCTGAAAACACAGAAATCCCATGTAATTTATATCTCCAAGGCTGCTCTGCTGTGCCTGAGCAGCATCAAGAGCCACAGAGAGGGATCCTGAAGTGCATCGAGGTTAATGGGCCCCTTCCCAGAGAGTCAGGATGTGGTGATGCTCTGGGAGGTTCTCCAAGAACGAGAGAGCTGGGGTCTAACCCAGCTTCAAATTAAGGAGAGGAAGAATCTGTTCTCTCTAAAGAGTCTTGAGCATCCCAGAAACTTTGGGAGTGTTTGTGCCAGAAAGAGTTTACATCACCATATCATTAGATCACTCGGCCCTGCCTGGATCATTACTGTTAGGCAGTGAAAGTTGTTTCATCCAATTAATTGTATGGATTAAGAGAATCCCTCCTGAAGTTTGCTGTCCCAGGGAAGAAAAGGGAAAAAAAAAAAAAAAAAAAAGCTTGGATAAAATAGTTTGGATGAAAAAAACCCCAAAAAGAATTAGGCTTAAAAAGCCCAGCCTTAGGGGATCATGGCAGGGGGATGGAACTAGGTGGTCTTTAAGGTCCCTTCCAACCCAAACCATTCTGGAATTCCATGATCTTGGTGTTAGGGGTGGATATGTGGAGGGACAGCTTTGGACATGCCTCATCCCGAAATTCCTCTTGAAAAGGAGTCTCAAAAACCACCCCACCACAAATCCTGCGACTCATTTTTCATCTAAAGGGAAATGGTGGAAATGTGTGGAGATCATTTGGCTGGAGCTGCTGGGAGGGGTTATATACACCTCTTTATTTTTTCTATATGTTAATTTTTTTTTTACGACCCTGCCAAGTGCTTTCAAAGGCTCTTTTGTGATGAATGTGGCCTTTGTTGGTTGATCTCTATCCGTGGTGCACCTGAACCCTCCCTGCTGGGATTCCTCTGAAGTTTAGGAGTTGCAAAGCTGTGCTGAGCCCCCCCAGTTTCCTTGGATTTCCCAAGGGAAGAGGGCAGAGGCAACCCAACAATGCCAAACCTCCCTGGTTAGAGCATCTTCACCTGCTTGTTGTTGGGAAGGAGTGGGAGAAGGGGGTAAAATCAATCAACCCACTGCAAAACAACCCTGCTGGGCTCTGTCTTACACCTGGAAAGCACCAGCACTCCCACCCGGGGTTTTATCTCTGCTCAAGCAACACCCAGCGGTGGCAGAGCCAAATTTACTGAGAATGGATGAAAAAAGGAGGGTTTCCTAAAGGAAAAAACCCAACAAACAGCCCTAAAGCAACAGCAAACTGCTGAAAAGAAACCAGCCCCCTCCACCCCTCCCACTTTGGCACCGGAGCAGAGCTCGTGGCCATCAGGGGAGGGTTTTTAACAGAGCCTTAGCCAGGCTGGGAGAGGGATTTGCTGTCCCCAGAGCCTTGTCTTCGGGATGTGTGTCAGAAACATCCTTAAATCTTCCCAAAAACCCACCCCAGCCCTCGTCTGGCTGCGGGGCTGGAGCCGGGGAGCCGCGAGGAGCTGTAAAAACCTGCTGACAGACAGATGGAGCGGTGTAATTACACACGGCGAGGGGGGGGAGCTGGAATTATTGGTGTGGGCAGACAATTAGAGGCTTTTCCAGAAGATTACCCTCTCCCTCCCATCTGTGCTCCGTGCAGGAGGAGTCGGTGCTGCCGAGGCTGGGTCTGTCCTCAGCCCTTTGTGCTCTGCCCAAATTCCTGCTCCGGGTTCCTCTGGACATCACTGGATCAGCCCGTTTTTTGGGGAGCACAGGACAATGCTGATGGGGTTTGGCAGTGGGTTTGCTGGGGGTTCAGAGCCCTCCCCACGTGGGTGAGGATGCCATGGGGTGCATCTCAAGGTTTCCCTGGAAATCAACCCTTGGGAGGCAGATTTTGGGTTCTGCAATTCGGCAGGGATGTTTTCAAGCGTGTTTGTCTTAGATGACCTTTAGAAGGTCCCTTCCCACTCCAGCTATTCCATGATTCTATGTTTGCTTTGCAGCAGGGAGGGCAGGCAGCTCCCAAGGCCAGCAGCAAAGGGAACAGCTAATTACAACCCAATTTCAACCAAAATCATTATTTTCGTGTTAATCGTGTATTTATTTTCAGTATTTGATGTGCTGAGGAGTTAAACAGGAATTAGTTTGGATGGCTCACCACTCTTTTTTTTTTTTTTTCTAAATCCAAGTCAGTTCATTTGATTTCAGTGTTGAGGGGTTATTTCTCAACAGTTTATTTTGGTTTGAAAACATTGCCACTGGCCAGTCATTGTGTTTTCTGAATCAGGAAAATAATAATAATAATAATCAGAAAACAAAGTTCTCTGGTGGTTCACAATGTCCTGTGTCAGCTTTTCTTCCTGTTGGACAGAAGATGACAAACTGGGTGAGAACTTTCACCCAGCTCCCACGATAACACTGGGGATGGTGCTTGTGGTGAACCTGGAACTATTTCCCAAAGTCCCACGTTCTTCCTGGCTCTTATCAAACTCACGTGGGGCTCAGGCATTCTCCCTGCCCTGCTTCCAGAGTGCTCAGCCCCTCAAAACCTCTCCCTATGATCCTTGACCTGCTTCAGTGAGAGCTCAGCCTCCCAAAAACTCTTCCTGTGGTCCCTGCCCTGCTTCCAGGGGGCAGTTGGACCCACTGGCATGGTTCTGGGGCCACAGTGAGCCCGTGCCCGTGTGTGTCCCACGCTGGGGCCAGCAGGGTGGGCACGGGCAGCCCCCAGACCTCCCAAATCCACTCGCACCTCCTCCCGTGGAAGATTCCCTGCGCGGAACCGGCCGGGCGAGTGTGATTTCAGCCGCGGCTGTTTTTGGCAGGGTGTGCTCCGGCACCGCGGGGCTCCCGTTCCCATCGCAGAGGGATCGTGGGAGGCTCCGTGTGTTTATCCCGCACGTGTCGGACGGGAAGGAGCCGCTCACGCACCAACCCCGCTGCTCTGTAAGTGATCCTTGGTGGGAACCGAGCTCCGGGGGCTGTGACGGGGATTTAGCGGCGCTTCCCGGCTGTCCCGCCGCTCCTGGCAGGAATTCCCCCGGCAGCGATCTCCTTGCTCTCACCTCCCGGCTTCCCCCTCCGGCGGCTCCGGGAGCGTCACGTTCTCCCTCTCCCTTCCAGGGCTGGATTACAACGTCTCTCTGCAGTTTATTTGTGATGAGATGCAAGAGTGGAGCATTTTTTTCGACCATTATTTATGCTTTTTTCCCTATTTTGATTCCTTTTCTCTCCCCTTCTATTTGTTTCCCACCCTCGTTGTTTTGCTTGTTGTCGTTTCTCCCGTAAATGAGCCGTTGACAGCAGGACAAAGATCCCCGCGATGTTGCTTATTCCAGTCACATAAATCCAAAAGACTCTTTGTTATCCTTTTTTTTCTGTGTATTTTCCCCCTCTTTTCCCCCTGGTTCTACTCCATCCTCTTTTTTTCCCATTTTTTTCATTCCACCTGAGCAGTGCCAGCCCTCACACTCGATACCCTTTATGTCACATTGGAAGCAGCAAAAGGAGAATTTAGTGGAAGTCTTTAAATGAAGGGAGGGATTTTCTGTGAGAAAGTGCGGCTCACAGCCCAAGTTTGGAAGAAGTTGGCCAAGCAGCTCCCAAGGCAGAGAGATGGATAGGGAATGATCTCTCCCTGCTCCCCTAATTTACAGCTCTGACAATACCATGCCGTTAGTGAACATCTATCTTTGTGTATAAAGGGGAGGGGGGAAAATGAAAATAATAAAAAAAAAAAAATCATTATGTGCCTTTCAGCATTGACCAGCCCGAGGAGACACGAGTTATTCTTAAGAAAGTCATGTATCTTCTTTACTTTGGCATCAACATAAATAAAATTATTTATCTCTCGAATTTAAATGCTCTGCACCTTTGGCAGGCAATAAATCCTGCTCTCTTGTCCCTTTATGTATTTATTTCTCCATCCATCCTTCACCTCTGAATATGAAACTGCAGCTTCTCTCCCTGTTCTGGGCAGGGGGAGGACCCCAAAGTTTCCTCCCTTCTTCCCACAGGCATCACCTTGGGGAAGGATGAGAGATGCCAGAGCAATGCTGGGTCCTTCCCTGCATCCAGCCTTTCTTTTCCAACCACTGTGAGCCCTCTGGGGCTGTCAGGACAAAGGATCAGCCCCGAGATTCCACCATTTGGGTGTTAATTCCTGCTTGGGAAGGCAGCTGGTGGGTGGGATGGGGTGGAGGGGACCCTGCAGATGTGCAGGTGCTCCTGTCAGTGCTTTCCTCCTGCCTGATGTCTTTAATCCAAAGGGTTGGATCGTGCCATGGTTGACAGTGGAGAGGCACAGGAAGGTAGGAACACACACAAAAAAATGCAGAGCTCACAAATAGAGCTCTTTCCTTGGGGCTTTGTCTGACGTGACCAACTCTGCTTCACTTTGCTTTCCCTCCTGGATTTAAAATAGTAATAATAACCATTGTCTTGGAAGCCAACATGTATCCTTGTTTCCACAAGGAATGGCTCAGCTCTGCACCCAGAGCAGGCAAGGGGATCCCCAATGAGGCATCATCCCATTTAGCAGGCAAAATAAATCCATCTGGAAACTCCACAGTTCCCTCAGAACAAGCTTCAAGCAGAAAAGCCTCATCCCAACACGTCTTTTGCCAGGAAGCTTTTTGCTTTGTATGTTGGAAATCCAGAGGGATTTGGGATGAGTGGTTTATTCTTGGGACCACGTGTGAAAAGGCAAATAAAACGTCCTGTCACCTGGACTGATTTTTAAAATTTAGAGTCTATGTTTTTCATATCTTCGCTCTTACTCTACTCAAAATAACCTGGCAGCAATGACATTTTAAGAGGAAATGAAATGAAAACATTTATTTTGAATTGACATTTTGACTTGAAATGCTGATTCGTTCTGGATTTTTAAGCCAGAGAGCAGCAACGCACTGCTGTTGTAAATGAGGAAAAAAAGGAGAAATATATGAAAAACAGCCACAAACTTTCAAGGCGCAGCAGGGCAAAGAGGGGACACTTGGCTCCTGGAGCCCCAGAGTCATTGCATCAGCCAGACTCAGCTTCTGCAAACCAGGAGTTACCTTTGCATCTAGTTAAGACCAAGCAAAGAAAAAAGGGCAGTTTTCTGTTTTCATGAGAAAGCCAGAAATTTTCCACGAGGCGAGGAGAGTAGGAATCAGTTTTCCCCATCTGCTGTTCTTCACTGTTGGAGGATGATACTGTTGATGTGTTGAGGTTTCGCCTTCTTTAAATATCACTGGTATTTATTTTCATTACTTGCTCTTAATTGTAACGAAGCTGAAGTCTCCTCTGTGCCCTGGTGGGGAATTTATCCCAAAAAAGGCGTCTAGAAACGTTCGGTTTCTTGGTCTGCAAACATCCTTTCATCTCTCCAGCATCCCATCTGTCTGTCTCGCTGCTCCTCCACCGCTTCCTTCCTCTTGCCTGTGATCACAGCCACCCCGACCTGCGAAATGAGCATTTCCATCAGATCTTCGTTTGCATTTCAAACGAGGCAGAGGCACCGAAACTCGCAGGAAAGGAGGGGGGAAAAAAAAGCACCAAAACCAACTTTGCTTTGCCAGTTCCTCTCCCGTTTCTCACATCTGAAGGGATTGTTAAGCATGTCTGAAGGTAACATCTCAACTCTTCCCTAACGTGCCTCCATTGGAAATCTTTTCCCTTGGATGTTCTCGTCCCCTCAGCCTCTTTGGGGACAGTTTGGGTGGGATTTTTTGATGTTATGATGAATTTGTGTGATGTTGCCCCCTAATGGCTGATCCACTGGAATTCTGTGAGGCCTCTATGAAAGCCTCCTTTATTTTTCTTGGGAAAAATGTGGGATTTTTTCACAGATAAATGATCTGGGAGGTTCCTCTCTACCCAACAGAGGAACAAGAAATGCAGGTGATGCTCTTGTTACGTTACCTCTCCAGCCCCCTTGTCATTCTTCCCTTTCCCCCCAAAACAGAAATAACCGAAATTAAATGCTTGTGAAGGCATTTTTCCCAAAAAAAAAAAGCCCTTTCTTGGCTGCCTCATCCCTGCAGGAGATGCCTTGAGGACCTCAGCAGATGGTTCCCTGGCATCACAACCTGCCGACGGGAGCTCCTCCGCTCAGTTCCTCTTTGAACGAGTGAAAACATTTTGATTTGAACTTTCATACATAATGATGAGGGCTGGTTACCCAAATCCACACGTTTTTCTGCAGTCGTTTTTCATTTACTACTGGTTTAAATTATTTCACAGCCTTGCAAATCTCATCCTGACAGCAGAGCCCAGGCAGGGGAAGGGAGAGAGAGGGAAAAAAAAAACCCTGCTAAGCGTTCGTTTTTCACATAATATATTCCAATCCTGTTAGGTCGTGTTGGTGAAGGTAATATTTCTGGCATTCATTTAATGAAATTGACAGTGATGAATGGTTAATTATACAAATTACATTCTTATTAAATCCCCTGGAATCACTGCCTTAGAAAGTCTTAGCTATGGACTTCTCGTGCTCTCTACATATTTTTTTTAGGAGCATCTTTACTGCTGGCTGCGGCAAAACCGTCTTCCAAAAAACCTTGAAAAGCATTAAAAATCCCCTAGTTAAGTCAATTACTGCAGATAAGTTAATCTTAATGGGATGCTTAAACCCCTGTCCTTGCATGAGTTTACTTTTTATCCCTCGCTCTCGGCTCTAGAGGCGCCGGAGAGAAAAGTTTCCCGACGATTGTTGTGACAAATGGATTAAGGGTGGATAAACAAGGCTGGCTGCAAAATTTGCAGCAAAACCGCTTTTTTGGCAGAATTTTCTCCCTCAGCTGGCACTGAAATTTTCCATTTTGGGGCGGAGAGCAGCAGGGTGCCTGTATGTCCCAGTGGATGGGAATGCCATGCCCTGGGGAAGTGCAGGCTGGTTATTCGTGGAATTGTGGAATCGGTTGGGTTGGAAAAGTCCTCTGAGATCATCGAGTCCAACCATTAACCCAGCACTGCCTTGTTCACCTCTAAAACCACGTCCCCAGGTGCCACATCCACACGTTTTTTGGGCACTTCCAGGGAAGCCCCACCAAACTCCCCGCAGCAGGTTGATCCCTCTGTGAGGTGGAAAAAAACACCTGTGGGTGAACCTGATTTTCCAAGCAGCATTTCTAGGAAGGGAAAGCACCAACCTTGAAACTCAGCTTATTCCCAGGATGTTAAGTCCCACTCCTAAGTCCTCCAAAGCCATTGCAGTGGTTTTAATTGCAGAGCATGGGATGAGCTGGCAAATATTGGCCAGGCCGTGCCCGCTCCGGGAGTAAATGTAATAAATAGACTATTAAGTTAAGCAAGTTTTCAGCTTCAGCAGTGAAAGTGCCCATCCATCTTGCGTGGCTTTCCACATGCTTCATTACCACATGTAACCACACTGGAAAAATCTGCTTTATCCTTTCTAATTAGATGATAAGTTCCCCAAGATGGGCCGTGGTGCTGCCAGGCACCTGACGCTGCGCGGCGGCGCCCACTGCCAGCAGCTCCTGCTGAAATTTATTACCCAGCCTCATATTAGACTTAAGTTAACATCACTTAATCTTCTTACTTGACATAGTTATAGATGAGGCACTCAGGATATATTGGCCAGGATTTAGGGGCTCTGGAGGGAGTGAGCTGTGCCAGGGGGACGGAGGGCTCTGGAGGGGATGCTGCACTCATTTCCCCATCTCCTCATTTCTGCTGATATCCCAATGGGACAGAGTATCTTTTGCAGCCTCTCCTTGTTCTTTAACTAAACTTCAGGCTGGTTTTGCCTTGATTAATAGAGAGAACAGCGGCAGCTGTAATTAAGAAATGAGACATGACATCTTCAAGGAGGGAGCAGAACGTGGAGTGTTGTTTGGCACAGGCAGGATGCCACCCAAAATCAAACATCCTTCCTCTAATGATAGGGGCTGCAGAAAAGGGTCCATCAGGTCCAAAAGCTATCACTGCATCATCACCCAGTCACAGCATCTCTGTGGCCCTGGTGTGGCCCCAAGTGCTTTCAGCTGAGGCAAAAAGGAGGGCTGTTTTCTTCCGAATTTCTCTCCTAATTTTTCAGGGAGGCTGGAGATGCACAGAGGTTGCAGGGAGTTGTCACAATTGAACAACTTGTTTTGATTTGGATTTGGGGTTTCATCCATCTCCCTGCTCCCTTCTCCCCAGCGTCTGTGTCTCGTGTTCAGCAAAATGCTGAACCCTGGTGCCTGCAGGAGCCTGGAATAAACCAAAGGCAGGAGAAATGATGGAGCTGCCATCACATCTCCCTCTTTTGACTCAATAAGCTTCATAATCTCTGTATAACTACCTATATCACACAAAGACAGGAGGAGCAGGGGGAACTTTATGAGCTGGTTAGAGCAGGCAACTCCATCACCAGCCGTGACTATTATTATAAAATATTCTGGAAGTTAACTCAATAAAAAAACTAATAATGAGAGGAACCATCTCTGCCTTTGTTTATAGCTTCTTTAAGTGTATAAATGAGCGGGAGGTGATTAATGAGGGTGATCTGAGAGAGAAAGATTTGCATGCACACTGCTTGAATTATTTCCTTATTGCGCGTGCTTCCCAGTCCCTGTTTATTGTGCTGCTCGCCGCTATTTAATCCAGAATGACTAAAGTTATGAGATCCTATTTATTCCACCTGACATTGTCCCCTCTGCCAGCTCAGCCCCTGGGACAGATAGCGCATGCACGATGAATTCAGAAAATATATTAAAAAGCAATTATAAACTCCCTGCCTTCGGTGTCCTGGCCTTATTCTTCACAGCGCTCCCCGAGAATTAGCATAATGTCTACAGGCTCTCCCGGAGTTATCAAAACACGCCGAGGCTCTCGCTTATTCTTGAGGACTGATGGATTTAGGAGTTAAAGGTTGCCAAAGGTGCCTCGGTGCCCTCCTCCTCTGCGCCCTGGTAAATGTTACCGGTGCCAGGAGCTCATTTCCCCCGTCACCAGCCACCCCGGGAGATGGTGGCAGCCGAAATGGTGCCGGCTCAGCACATGTTTCTTGCATTAAGCGACGCCCTTTGCTCTTCCCACCGCTTTGGCTCCGATATCAGAATTTCATTATGTTCCTGGGCTGCTTTTCTCACCGTTTGCTGGTTTATAGACTTCTAAAAACCTCTCCGAGGGACAGGAAGAACATCAGACCGAGCCATTCTTAGATGATGGGTAATTTTTCTTGCCGCTCAGACGTTGCAGGGTAAGATCCTGTTGACTGCGGGCTGCGTTTCATCATTCCTCCTCTTGCTCTTTCTTCCAAGCTCTTAAATTAGGTACTGGGTGTGCTCCCAGGGGTGGTGTGGCACTGGGGGCATCCTGCACATCCAGGGCTCACTGGGCCCAACACCACTTAACCCTGGTCAGCCCTGCAAGTGCGACAGCATCAGATAGCCAGGCAGAAGGGAAAAACTCAATTTAGGGGCTTTGTGAAAATGTAGCAGCACAGGGGGTAGATTAAATGGGATTTGGGGTTAAAATGATGGCAAAACTGGGGTATTTCCACTCTTTATGACTGGAGAAAACTGCAACAAAATCAGTGCAACTTTGCCAGGCTGCGCTGGGAAAACCTTCTCACCTGGTTATCACACTGGTTTATTATTGATGTCTTCTCTTATGCATAATAAAACATAGATGTGTTGCAAATCCGAGGTGGTGTTGAACCAGCTGGCACCGTGTGTCTCCATCTAATTACACACAGGCTTTTGGGTTTCATTCCAGCTCCGCCATAATTCTCTTCCGCAGGATTTTAACTCACTCCCGGCACAAAACGCTTCATCTCCGTTACAAGTGAGGGTGTGAGCAAGTAAATTAGCATTTCAGGAAGTACTTGAAGGCTTTCACAGCCTGTCTTTCCCCAGAAACTGTTTATCAAGCATCTTAATACCGACCAATTTGTACACCTCAAAAATACATTTATTCTGTAAATTGTTTATAGAAAACCAGCAGAAGGAAATGGGCTTTGCTGCTATTGAATTCATTAGTAGCAGACTGGATGATTGCTTTTATTCCTCCTAACCTATTGTGTATTTGATTTGCTTGGAATATTTTATGTATCTCGGTGCTGGGCTGAGCTGAGGAGATTCTGTGCCAAGGAGTTCAATCAGCCCCAAGTGGGGAGGAATCAAATGGCATTGCTGCTTTTTGACCCACATGCTGGTTTTGGTGGGATAGGAAAGAAAAGGTATAGGTTGCCCAGAGAAGCTGTGGCTGCCCCATTCCTGGAAGTGTCCAAGGCCAGGTTGGACGGGGCTTGGAGCAACCTGAGCTGGGAAGGTTTCCCTGCCCATGGCAGGGGGTGGAATGAGATGAGCTTTAACCAACCCAAGCCATTCTGGGATTCTATGATTATATGATAAATTAAATTGTCATGTTTATCACTACTGTTTTATTCCAGTTTTCCCCTTCTGCAAACACCCCTGACCCACCCTGGGTTGTTGGCTGGTGTGGTTCACTGCATGAGCACTTGCGGACAAATAGGGAGGGGGTATCAGGACCCTTTTTTGGTGATGGAGGGTTGGTGTCACTGTAGGTTTTCCTCGTGGAACACTCCTAAAATCCCTTAATCCACTCTAGTTACTCAGATTTTTATTGCTCCTTCAGAGGAGGGGAAAAAGCCCTGAGAAGAAACTTCAGAGAGGATTAATTAGAGCAAACTGGTGTCTCCTCGCATCAGGCAGACGGGGCTGTGGGGGCAGCAGACGTGGTGCTGAGGTTGCAGGGAAGAGCAGAGCTGGGAGGCACAGCTTTCCAGGGCTGCATGTGCTCATTGGAGCCATCCCAAACAACTGGGTCAGACATGGAAAGCACTCAGATGAAATGAAGCTGCCGGTTGATTTGGCTGCAGGCTGAGCATCCTCCCCCCTGCCCATCCCCACCCATCGCTTGCCTCACACACTCGTGCACCCAGTGTGGCACTGGGATATCTGGGCTTCTGGCTGACCCAGAGGCAGTTACTGATGCCATCAAGGACTGATTTTGTTAATGGTTTCTGGACAGCCTTCATCATTCCGGGCTCTGCGGGACCCAAATCCAGACCCGCGGGTGGATCTTAGCACAGTTATTCCAGAGAAACCCAGACCACCGTTCCCAGAGAGCCCAAAGAATTACAGCATCCACTTTGACCCAGGAGCTGCTGGAGCATCTCTGTTCTCACTTCAGGCTCATGTTTTTAGGGCCATGGACAGGTGTGCTCTTGGATCACAGCACTGGGTGCCTTTTAGCAACTGCTCCCTGGGCTGAGCGAGCAGAGGAAGAGGTTTGAGAGGAGTTTGATGATGTTGAGTGCAAGAGGCAAAGGGAAACTTTCACCCCTGGAGCTCCTGAGCAAAAACTTGGAAAGTCAATCAATCAGTTACTTGCATTTCCCCCCTTCCCAGTATCCTTCTGTTCCATTTTCTTCTCCTCTGAGGCACTGGGCTTGAATTTTAGAGTAAGAGTGAATAAAACACATACATTTGGCTGAAAAATATGCCACGTTGAAGGGAATAATGTTGATAACGTTGAAGGCCACGAGTCCCTCAGCTGGTACCGGGTAATTTCCCAAAGTGAAGGGACAAGATTATTCCCAAAACTCAGCAATGCCATAAAAGTAATTCCTCACCCCAAAACATCAGAGGCCCTCGGCAGGGGCTCATCCTTTGCTGCCATGGCTTTGGCTTTGGTGGAGGAGAAATGGCCCAGGGAGAGGATGTGTTTTCAGTGGATGGGAATCAGCCATGAGCCACATTCAGGGGAAAGACGTCGATGTCACTGGTGCAGTTTCCGTGGGAAGGAGCTTGTGTGTTTTCCCAAGCACATAAACTTCCATTTGGGCACCTACATGGACTCCTAAATACCACATCACTTGCGTGCATCCAGCCCTGCTCATCAGCCCCTATCCCTGCCCACATCCTTCCTGAGGAGCTCCATAGCTCCAGGCTCGGATATAATCCTTTGCAAAGTCCTTGCATCCTTTGCATCCACCTGGGTTGATGGTTGGACTCAGGGATCTCAGAGCTCTTTTCCAGCCTAACCAATTCTGTGACCTTCAGCTCCTTGTGAAAAGCCATGTGGAGAAAGCAGCAGAGAGAGGAGACAGGAAGAGTCTAGGAAGGTCAAGAAAGAAGAGGAGGGAGTGCAGGGGAGCAGGGTGGCTCTTGAGGGGGGTGGCAGGGTGGCATTTCTCAGCCAGTCAAAGTTTGCACAAAAACAAACAAAGCCTTTGCCAGGCCCTGAGTCTCCAGTGAACAGAGGCATTTAGATCCTTGGCAGGGCTCCTTTGGAAGCCTCGGAGTGACCCACTTTGGAGCCGGCAGGAGGTTTTCCCCCCTCTTTGAATAGAAGTAAATGGGAGAGGGAAAATAAAAGCAGAAGAAAGAGGGGATTTTGACACTGGGAAAGAATATCTGCTTGAAAGGGACTAATCCTCTCTTTTTACCCCCTCTCTTCTATCCAGGATGCCTCCTCATCCCTGTGCTGCTCCAAAGGGGGACCTGGGCAGGGTGTTTGCACCTGCCTGTGGGGTTGTTGTTCTGCCTCCACCCCTCTCGCACCCTGGCTGGCAAAATTGCAGGTTTTCTTCTCCTCCTTCTTCACTCAAATCCTGAAATGTTCCCCATTTGCTGGGGGAGCAGGGCAGTCTGGGTTCAAACAGACCCGTGATCTCCTACCTCCCTGTGTGTCACACCTAGAATTCCACAAGTGGAATAGCTGAAGGGCGTGGGCATGGTGGGTTTTGTCTCCTACACCCCCTTCTCTTCCCTCTTTGCATGCAGAGCGTGGAAGGGAGACTTGGCAAGGGAAAAGGGTGGATCCACCCCAAAGCTGTGGTCTTGTTTTCCGTTGGAGAGAGACAAAACTTTCTGCTGAGCTCGACTTCAAAGGCGAGCGCAGAGCCTGAAGATATTAATTTTAGAAATTCTTGTACAGCTGCATTAGTTCGGGGCTTCACATGTTTTATCCACTTGTCACGATTAGACATTATTATTATTGCTGCAAACAGAGATGGTTGAGAGATAATAATTCTTTATGAACCTCCCGTCACAATTAATGGAAGCTCCATACTTGTCCATTTGCTGAGTTTTAAGCTAATCACTCCTTATATGTGTTTCAAGCCTTTAGTGGAGTACAAATAATTTGAACTAATTAGCTTATTAAAAGAAGGGAATGAAAACAAATGGCACATGAATGAATTGGGGGATTTCATATGGAATTAATATCTCCCTAATACATGTGGATTTGGTAAATTCATTATGCATTCATAATCAGACCTGATGAATCACCTAGCTAATTCAGGAGTAATTAGGCATGAACCGCTGACACTTATTTTAAAGTGAGACCAAACTCGTTGGCTCCATCCTAAGGACTCAATTACAGCCTTGGAGGCACGACAGTGTGATTGGAAAACCAGGGTTACCCAGGGCTGTGGGAGAACCCTGTGATTTATGGCTGTGCTTAGGGAGATCATGTGTGAGGGCACCCACACCTCCAGCCCGGCGGGATGCTGATGGACCATCACACCCCGACCTTGGGAACAGCCTTGCAAGGAGGTACCTCTGTACCCCCTCCCAGAATTAACAGGGCTGTTGCTACCTTTGTGACCGGCTAATTTTTCACTTCCTGGCAGCTCCATGCATTAGTAATCCTTGCTATTATTTATTTTTTGTGTTTACCATAATTCCTCATGCAGCACAGCATCCTCCTTGTCCAGCATCCTGCTGAACCAGGAGCTTATCCAACCCACTTTTCCCCCAGCCTCTGGGAGAGGATCAGGGGGAAGCACTGAGGGAAACACAGGGATTGCCAGAGGTGGTGTGGGGGGATAGTCCCAGCCAGCCAGAGGGTTTTGGAGATGTTGAGGCAAAAGGCAGAGCTGGAGGAGGCTCTGTTGAGAATCACAGCAGGTGGGAGAAGTGGAGGAAAGCACCAAGGGTGTAACAGGAGTGTGGTGGGAAGCGTGGAATCGGCTGGAACAAGGAATGGGAGGAGTGGACGTGTGTCACAGGGAGGGCAGAGCCCAGGGAGGGTGATCTTTGAGCTGGGATTCGGTTGGACTCGAGCAGGACGAGTTTGCATGTGCAAAGGTCAGAGGAGAGGATGGTGTGGCACTGGGGGAGGAAGGTTCAGCACCTGGGAGAGGGCGTGAGCCTGTGGGTGGAGGAGGAGGACGAGGCAGGGAGAGGATGATGGAGGAAAGCTTTGTGAGGAGAGGACCAGTATCACGATGAGGAGGTGACACCGTGCATGTGGATGGAGAAATAGCCCAAAGAGCTCGATGGCAGCTGGATTGGGCTTGGCCTGATGGTGAGACATCACCAAGAAGAGGCTGGATGGCAGCTGGGGCCAGGTGGGAAGGCACCCACTGCTACCTCTGTGCCAGAGATCTTCCCATCTCCAAACCCAACCTCCGCTGCAGATCTGTGACTCATCTGCCTCCAGGTACCAAATTTGTGTTTGCAGATAAGATTATCCAGGGATTAATTGTAGAGGGAGAAGAGAAATGTAGATTAGTCATCCCTTGAGAATAGACATAGATCAACAGCATTTAGAATTACCTTTGGGTGTTGAACAGCCTCAGATCACCAGAGTACCTGAACACCTACCATGTAAAATCAACAGTCTCGTTAATTATGGAAAATAATTCATGTCACACCAATCTAAACCCACTAAAATCTCTGCATTCATTCCAGAGGTGTCTGTGTGGCTCCTGTGCTCTCCCCTGGGCCAGCGCGATGTCTTGAATTCCATTTCTTCCCCAGAAAGCCGGGGTGGGAAGCTCTGGCAGAATATTCCTGTGGGACAGTGCTCCCTTTGCAGGAACCGCTGCTGCTGAGAGTTGTGATGGCTTTTAGAGCCAGAAATGCACCTGGGAGTCATAGAACCATAGAATCAACCTCTGACATCATCAGGTCCAACCCTTGATCCAACCCTGCCATGGTTCCCAGCCCATGGCACTGATGCCACATCGAGTCTCACCTCAAACACCTCCAGGGACAGTCACTCCACCCCTTCCCTGGGCAGCCCATCCCAATGGCTGAGCACTCTCTCTGGAAAGAATTCCTTCCTAATATCCAATATCCAGCAATCACCAGCAGTCACTTCACGCTTCCTGGGGCTGGAGTATTGAAAATCAGCGCCGCAGTTCAGCGCTAATAAGGCACGTAACACACCGTAAGCCTGAGGAGTTTTATATAGTAGAATCAAGAGTAAATAAAATTACAATTTAAACAAAGGGCAGATAATTTAATTATCTTGTAGGCACGGTACTAAAATTTGGAGTGATCGGCTAATCAATACACTATTACACAGTGCAGCGCTGAGAACCTGCCGGGGAGCTCGGAGGAAATGCGGACTCGGGGCTGGCAGAGTGAGTTGCTGGTCAGGGTGGTGGGAACTGGCAGTGCCGGTCCCTGGAGAGGTCACTGTGGCAGGATGTGTGGGGAGAACCGTTAGCATCCAGAGGGCATTTGTGGGAGCAGAGACAGAAACAGGAGCATTTAGGTAGGAAAACCTCTCTAAGATCATCAGGTCCAACCGTTCCCCCAGCACTGCCAAGGCCACCACTGAACCACATCCCCAAGTGTCACATCCACACTGCCTTTGAACACTGCCAGGGGTGGTGATTCCATCACTGCCATGGGCATGCTGTCCCAATGCCTGGCCAAACAACTCCAAAGGGCTAGAGTTGCAGCAGGAAGCAACATTGGGTGCTTCCACAATTCCCTTCACGTTTGTGGGGGTTTTTTTGACTCGCAACTTTTCAGTGCTTCAACATTTAAACTAGACTTTCTGGAAATGAGTAAAATGAGGGGAACAGGCACAGTTCTGAGAGGAGCAAGGAACTGGCACCTACAAATCCATGTGCAAAACCCTTCCCCAGTGCAGCAATTCAGCCACTGTCTGTCCATGCAAAACTGCCTGGAGCAGCCTAATGCCAACCTTGACCATCCAAACTTTCACACCACCTTTGGAGCTCTCAGGTCTGTCCCTTACCTCAGGTGGCCTTTCAGATGAGGGAACAAGCCTTGTTTTCTCTTGCTCTTCCATTATGCTAAGCCTTGAGGTCTGTTCTCCATCCCTGACATCTTCCAGGCATGACAGGGAAGTTCCACTTTTCACGGCCACCCGAGCTCACAACCCTTTTGCACCCAGAAATTCCAACCCCTGAAGCTCCCAAATTATCTTCTGTACATGACAGACAAGCAGGACAGTGTTGTCCCCTCACAGGGACGCGTCTCCCCTGGGAAAATTTGCACGAGGAGTGTTTCTGCAGCTGGAGGAGTTGGCACCACCACAGCAATGTTGGGGGGCATGTGCCAAATCCCAGTCCCTACCTGAGGATTTGGCCAGCTGGGATTTGTGAGGAGCAATATTCTGCTGCATCCCAGCGTGAAATGCCCTCCTTTGGTTCCGCACCGATGCCAATCTTTGAAGGGAAAGCAGATCTTCTTTCCAGCCCATTGTATTTCGCTAATTTAATTCCATTCTGTATGTCAAATCGCATTATATATTCACACCGAGCGAGCATCTATTTTTTTTCCTTTATTAATATTAAGACATTTATTTGTCATTTTTTAGCAAAATTGAAAAGGAATCAAAACCTCATTTTCTGGAAAAACGGCGTTCCTGGCGTGTGTGTGTTTGTGTGACTGCAGCTGTCTCACCGTGTGCTGGCTCGGGGTTTGCCGCAATTTTTTTCTCCTTTTTCCAAAATCCAACTCCCCTACCCCTCACTGGGCCCCTCTGAAGTGTCATGCAGCCAAAGGCCTTCCTCCCCAGGGCACACAGCCCAGGTCAGAGGGGCTAGCGAGGTGTCTGGGGTGAAAATGCTGCTTCTGATCACAACCCTGGTGCAGGTGGGAGGGGATCTGCTCATCCTGTGCCCCAGGGGATTTTAGCAATGAGGGACCAAAGGCAAAGAGTGGTTTGGGTTGGCCCATCCCCCTGCCATGGGCAGGGACACCTCCCACCAGCCCAGGTTGCTCCAAGCCCCATCCAACCCGGCATTGGAAACTTCCAGGGATGGGGCAGCCACAGCTTCTCTGGGCAACCTGTGCCAGGGCCTGCCCACCCTCACAGCCAAGAATTCTTCCCCAATATCCAGTTTAACTGTCCCCAGTCCCTCTCCAGCTCTCCTGGAGCCCCTTTAGGCCCTGCAAGGGGCTCTCAGGTCTCCCTGGACCCTTCTCTACTCCAGGTGAACCCCCCCAGTTCTCCCAGCCTGGCTCCAGAGCAGAGGGGCTCCATCTCCATGGCCTCCTGGGAAGGCAAGGACACAAAGCAGAGTGGTTTCAGGAGGGGTTTGGCTTGTCCCATGAAAATCAAGTTGGTCTCTCCTGCAGCTCTGCCACAGGTGTCTCCAGCACTCGGTGCTGGTGCAGCAGCCAGATGAACATCCCAGTTCTCACAAGGACATGACATCCTCCCGTTTGTTTTGTAACTTGCCCTCCCAGACTTCTCAACTTCTGACTGCACAGTGAGAGTTCAAAGCAAGCAAAGCAACCCCAGCAGCCCTTCCAGCCTCTGCAGTGCTGAACTTTTCTTCCTCAGGGTCAGGATTATCCCTGGGATTCAGTTAAAAGAGCAGGAGATGGGCTGGGTGTGCAGTGAGGTGGAGGGCTCTGCCTTTGGAAATACCCCAGTTTGGAAGGTGCAGGGTCCAGCCATAACTTACAGGGAGTGAACCACACTCCTCAGACTCGACAGTACAGGAAACATCCTTCAGTGACCTTGGTGGGAAGCAGATGACTCCTTTAGCTGCTGCAAAACAATTTTAGTGATGTTTCAGGGAGAGGACTATGGTTTGACTGAGAAACTCTGATATTTTGTGGAAAAATCCATTTTCCTGTAAAAGCTGGGGATTGTCAGCCAGGGAAATGGAGTGGGAAGTGGCAGTGGCCACAGCACAGGAGCTGGGAGTGTTATCCCTGCAGCTGCCTGCCCGGTGCTTTGTCCCCCTTTTCCCAAGCAGCCCTGTCCCCAACAGCTCTGGTTTCCTCCCACCTTTCCAGCTGAACTTCAAAATGTTGTCAGTGTGAGGGGGCTTTGAAAGGTGTTTGTTCAGTGCCATGGCCAGGGAAGCTCACCCTGTCCTACAAGGTGCTGTGCTCCCCTTTTACGTGCCAGCATCTCCGAGATGGGTGGTTTGGGTTGTGTTTTCCCTCTTTGGAAGCTCTTGGAGGGCAGGTTCTTTGGAGGATCAAATAGCTTGGAAAAAACACTGCTCAGCTCCGGCTGCCACGGATCCGAGCTGTGGATTTGTGTCTCATCCTTCCACATGAAGGAAGGGTGGAATTGCTGGAATTAAGGACATGAACCGGCATTGGGGCGGCTGTGAAGGACGTGTCTGCCCTGGCCGTGCGGGTTCCTACAGCGACTGGGAAGGGGTTGGGTGAGTTTATGGCATTTTTGGCTAATGAAGCAGAGATCTGCATTGCAGTAATTGCAGGGAGGGGGATGTGCAGGGAGGGCAGCGGTGCCGAGGCAGAAGCGGGAGCAGGTCGAGTGTGTCAGACCGAGCTGGTCGAACGCCAGCACTGACAGCTCTGCAGAGGTCGGGGTCATGCTGAGGGCAGGTTTGGTCAGGGCTGTCACTCACAGGTCCCCAAGTGGTTTCATGCCACCAGACATGGTCAGTTGTGAGCTCCTCCGTCTCACACCGGCTCAAAGATGCTCAGCTCCGCCTGGCTCCCCGAGACTCTCAGCTGATAAACCTTTCAGTACCCCAAGGATTCCGTCCCTCTTGCAAGGTGGTTGGTGCCTGCAAGGTGCAGCCATTCCCTGCATCACTGTCCAGAGAAATTGTGGCTGCCCCACCCCTGGAAGTGTTCAAGACCAGGTTGGATGGGACTTGGAATAACCTGGTCTAGTGGAAGGTGTGGGACCTTGGTCTACTGGAAGAGGGGCGGGACTAGGTGAGCTTTCAGGTCCTTTCCAACCCAAATAATTCTGGGATTCCATGATCTCCACCAGTTTTTCTCCTGCCTTACTGGTTGTTTGGGGACCAGCCCATCATCTGGCTCTGCTCGTAAGATGGACAGCTTCTTCCAGGATGACACAATTTGTTCTAAGACGCCACTCTTCTTGCTCCCAGAGCTCAGAGTTGGCAGCTGGCATCCCAAGGGAATGACATGAAGCTGTGCCAGGGCAGGGTCAAGTTGGATCTCAGGGAAAGGTCCTTCCCCCAGAGGGTGGTTGGCACTGAACAGGCTCCCCAGGGCAGTGGGCACAGCCCCAAGGCTGCCAGAGCTGCAGGAGGCTTTGGACAACGCTCTCAGGGACAGGGTGGGGTTGTTGGGGTGTCCTGTGAAGGACCAGGAGTTGGAGTGGATGACCCTTGTGGGTCCCTTCCACCTCAGGAGATTCTATGGTTCAATGATTTGAGAATTTCTTTTTCTCTAGGAGACTCCAGCCCAGCACAGTTCACCTGAGGTACAAGAAAAGCTGAAATTTCTTATAAAGCCAAATGTTTTCTAGAGGAGTAAGGAAAAAAAACAAACCCCACTGTTCTTTTCCTGCTGTATCAACATAACCTGATAGCAACCCATTGCTTTGATGAGGTCTGCATGTTTCTCTTCTGGTTTATGGTATTGTATGATTATAAAGTTGAAACAATAAAAGCAAATCAAAGCCCTTTGATAGCATGAAAATGAACCGTTTGGGGTTTGGTTAAAATGAATTGTACTGCTGGAGCTGCATTGAAGTGCTTGGATTTTAAGGACTGTCTTGTGGTGCTTCTAAAGAAAAAGAAAAAAAAGCTTTACATTAAATTTAGGTAACTTTTAAAACAAACCATCATTTCAAAGAAGAAAAACATCCTAATGTTGTGCTTTGAGAAGGCAGAGATAAAACCTTCCCAATTTTCCCATCGAAGAAGAGTGAGTCTTTCCAATTAGAAGTGTTTCAAGCTGGTTGTCAACGATTTTGGGGCATTATCTGACTCTTCAGTTTTCGGCAAATGAGGTTTCTGATTGGAAGGAACTCGCCCATCTGTAGGAGAGTGTCCTATATACAGGACTAATAATGTTGGCATGAATAATTCATCAATCTTTATTACATAGAAAGGTATGTGTGGAGTGTGATGCACACACAGCCTCATCAAAGAAAGGCACATTCAGTTAAAAATAATCAGTTTGACTGTAGATTTTTAGAGTGCTTGATGGATTAACTCCAGCAAATCAACCTCCAAACTCGACTTTTGTTTGTCTCTCCCCTATCTGTAGGGAGATTATTAATATCATGTAACATTCAGTTAATAGGTCAGATGTGAGACCTTATTACAGATCTGGGATAAATTGCCTCTCCCTGACCTTCACAGACTTCAGAGTTCAATATTCAGGCTTCATCCATCCAACCCTAATTACTGTGTGCAGGGGCATCAGCACTGCCACAAAAGGGCCGAGTTCATTTAGCTGGGACCCTGCTTTGCATCGTCCCTTTGCCTGGGAAGGACATGGAAAAGTCTTTTTCAGGGTTACACCCAGGATCTTCTTCATGTCTAGATGCTCTTTTAGTTGTTTTTCACTGATAAGTTGACCCTGGGTTTTGTGGGATTGAGGGAATATGGTACTTTCTGCCTCACTGACCTGGATTTTGGGAAGTGCATTAGCAGGGTGTTTCCCCCCAGGGGCAGGTTCTCAGCTCTGCAGGGCAGCAATGGCACGGGACAACTGCAGAGGAAGAGCTGGTTCCCACCAAAAACCCAGGGAAGCTGGGGATCCTGGAGGACTTGGTTTGTTCAGGGGAGATCTCATCAGGGTCTGCAGCTTCCTCATGAGGAGGAGTTCCAATCTCTGCTCTCTGTGAGCAGGGACAGCCCCCAGGGAATGGCTGGAGCTGTGTCAGGGCCATGATGAATATCAGGAAAAGGTTCTTCCCCCAGAGGGTGGTTGGCACTGAACAGGCTCCCCAGGGCAGTGGGCACAGCCCCAAGGCTGCCAGAGCTGCAGGAGGGTTTGGACAACGCTCTGAGGGACAGGGGGGGGATTGTTGGGATGTCTGTGCAGGGACAAGGGTTGGACTCAGTGATCCTTGTGGGTCTCTTCCACCTCAGGATATTCCGTAATTCTGTGATCAAATGTGATTTGCATGGGAGGGCTGCTGGGCTTTTCCTGCTCTCAGGAGCAGCCAGGATGATTTGTGGTGCTGTTGAATTGAGGATGGATAGATGAAAGCAGAGGTTGGGCGAGAAACGTGGACTTGGAGATGGATTTGATGCTCCAACCTGTCCCTTCCCCAGCCCAGCTGTGTGAACAAAGGGTGGTTGATGGGTGACCTCCAAGGAAACACTCCGGAGGGTCCTCAGAGAGAACTTTCCTGGAAATGCATCTTTTCAGTATCTTTTACTCAATTCTGCTCGTTTTGCCGGGGGAAAGTCGATGGCCTTCATTACGAGTCAGAGCAGGTGACATAATTCTCCTTCTGTGCTTTCAAATCTATGAACACACGAACTTAATATTAGCAACACAGATACAAATAGCATTTTAACGCAGTATTTATCACCGCGCCTTCTCAGGAGAAAATCTATCAAAGCTTTAAATCTAAAACTCTCCCATTCTTCTCGAGCAACAAGATCAATTCATTAATATTTGGAAAGCTCTCGGTGTTATTAATCATCTGTTATTATTTTATTTATGTACCTCTTAGTAAGGAAAAGCAGACGAACCAAGGCCGATCTCACTGATTGCAGCTTTTAACTTGGGGGGAATGTGATGGGAGAAGGATGGGAACAATTTTACTGGGTGAAAAAACGTCCTTTGTGCCTGCAATTTGCATGGCAGAGGTAATGAAAGGTGCTGAGAGGCTGAGAAAGGTAGTGGGTTAATTGTCTTGTCGTTATGAATTCGCTTTATATTCGTGAGCTTAAACCACGACAGAGATCATAATGAATTTATTTAGTATTCACACGGACCTTCCACTGGTGTGTGCAATGTAATAAACACCTGTATCACCCCGGGGTGGCAGTTTGGGGGGTCTCTGAGCCTGGGCTGGAGTGGACAAACCAGAGGAGTTATTAAACCATGCAGTGGATCAGCCAGGCACAGAGGTCAACCCCCTAAATGAGTTTAGCTCCTTCCCAGGGTCTATCTCATATGAGTACCCACGGCTCGAAAATAAGTTTGTAATTGACTGATCCAGACAGATGAGTTTGGGAAGAGGTGATTGATGTCAGCAATATATCTGAACGCAATCAGCCTGGCCTGGAATGCTAATTTGAGAGCCTTTGGCAGTGCAGAGCTGCTGCTCAGACACCCTTGGGTGAGTAGATGGGGTTGCTGGTGTCTGACCCCGATTGTCGCCCCGGGCTCCTGCTTTTTGTTGCTTTGGAAGCGGTTTGGGATCAGGAGCTGCCAAGTCTGTGCAGTTTTATTGGTGCTAAGCCGTGCTTTGGCTCCTCGGGTCTAGGTGCCTCCAAGCTTTTCAGCACGCACTTACCCTTCAGCTCACGAGTAGTTGGGCTTGATCTGCCCCAAAATGTCAGGGCAGTTGTGAGGACTGTGCTGAATCAGGCCAGATGCAGGACTGGGAAGTTGAGCTTATGCTGGAAAGCTGGAAGCATTTGGGCCTGCAAGCTTAGGAGGTTTAGACCTTAAATTTAGACTTGTGCAGAACAGAAGCTTCCCACACGCTTCAGTCTTGGGAAGCCTTTTGCTGAGCCACGTGTTTGGATGGTGGAGAGACAAACTCAAGGATCAGCATCGAGGCCCTCATCAGAAGCAGGACGTGGAACTGTGTCTTGATCCCTGGAGCTGCATCAAACATGGGCTCCACTGTGGTGGCCAAGCCCCTGGTCCCCAGGGACTGCCACCCTCACCAGGTGGTGTGTCCCGTGTCCCTCCACAGTGCTTTCACCAGGATTTGGATTAAAAAAGTCTGGGAAATCAAGATGGGGCAACCAAAGCAAAGCTTCCTGTTCTCTGGGGACTGGAAAGGGGCAAAATGAAGTGGTAGGATGGATAAAGAGGAAAATCCATGTTTGACCACTCTTTGTGCTCTTCATAATCACAGAGACATCTCAGACAAAATGACAATTTAGTTGCTTCACTGCAAGACCAAAATTAAGTGCTGGTGATTCTTCACCTTGAGGAGAAGTGTAAGGGAGCCTTTTTCTCTCTTCTGGATAATTAGATTAATGGTGCACTGTGGGTGAGTTTTAATGTTTGAAGGCCATGTGAGATCACTGCCATTCCTTGCTTTACCATCTGTGTGCTCGCAGGCTGGGATGTGTGTGGGTGATCAGGGCTCCCTGGAATAAAGCAGGAATAAATAGAGCCATTGTGAGGAGAAGTAGAGTTGCCACAGGCAATGTGTCCTTTCCCCTGTACCTGTTTTTTGCTTTCAGTAAACTGCCTTATCCCGACCCACAAGTTGGGCTTTTTTCCACCTTACTCTGTCCCCTGTCCCACTGGGAAGGGCAGTGATAGAGCAGCTGGGTGGGCACCTGGTGTCCAGCCAAGGTCAACCCACCACAATTGTTTGGAAACACACCTTAATTCTCGGAGCTGTCCTGCAAAAGACCCCTGGAGTGGCAGAAAGCAGCGAGGCCTCCTGCCTGTCCTGCCCTCTCCGAGCTCTCACTTGCTGCACAGCGTTTGCCATCACTCCAAGCCCATCCCCACCTAAAAAGGGGCTCGTACTCCTTTCATCTCTGCACCTCTTTAACTCTTCACTCTTTTGCCTTGTCTTCCTCGCTGGCAGGATATGAAAAAGCCACAGAAATCGAATTCCATTTAAAGGCTTCCACCAAGAGAGGATTTTTTTTTTTTTTTTAATCCTCCTTCCCCTTCTCTCCTCCTTGAAATGAAGTTTTCTTACACTGCTCATTAGATGATAAGTGAATACAGAAAAACCTTTGAGCAAAGGTAATTCCTGGCGTGTGGAAGAGGGCCGTGGCGCTGGCTCCACATTTATGAATGCAAACGAGTCCGGGCGTCCTGTGGGGATGCTTTGTCGGTCCTTTTATCTCCAAAACCAAAGTTCAAACCAACTTCCTGAGTCAAGAGCCATAAAATTATTCTGCTGAAAGAATTCTCAAATGCCATCGGTGGAGGGGGGGGAGACCTTCATTTCCCAGCCTCTGAACTGGTCCGTGCCTGTGCAGGGGAAATGAAAGGGCCCCTCATTATCAGGGTGCTATTCAGCTCCATGCTGCTCTCTGATAATTGATGGAATATATTATGCTCCAGCAGGGAAAGTCCTGGTGTCTCCAATGGAAATCCGTAATAATAATAATAATAACTCAGTGTACTTCGGTCGCCCATTTCATCTTCAGATCTCAAAGTGCTTTTGAGACAATTAACCAAGAGCCACAGAAATCCTTGTCAAACTGGGACACCTTGAACACAAACCTTGCCTTTACCACAGATCAAGTGAGTTGTAACCTGAGGGGTGTCCCTCGAGTTGGTGCTTGAAGATAGTGATCCATCTGAGCACCATCAGCACCCCAAATCCATGGAGTGTGGGAACTCGGGTAACTCTAATCATTCTGTTGGTGCAAATAGGCTGGAATGCAAGTGAGGGGATGTTCCAGGTGCCAACACAACCATGGGCATGGGCTAGAGCTGCCCAGGTGCCTGGCCACGCTTGGCCTGGGGTATTTTGAGCAGTGTTTCCAGGATTTGCCTTTAAAGAGCTGCAGATGTGTAGGATTGGGGCACTTGTCTGTGGTTTTGGAGCAGTAAATCTCTGGAGCACCATCCCTGCACACAGGGATGAGTTTCCTTCAGGGTAAAGGCACCCCAAAAGCAGCCAGATGTGCTGCATCAGAGATAAACCCTTCACACAGGCTGCACATTTTGGCTGGGACGGTGTAAAAAACACAGGCATAGAAATGCCAAAAGCTGGGTAAATAAAGCAGAGGAGCAGGGAAATGACACCAGAGAAGGAGAAATACAACTGATGTGACTGCCAGCACATCTGTCCCACTTACCTCCCACCAAGGAGACACAACAACGCCCCAGTGCCAGCGCCTTCCTCGTTACAATCCACTCAGCCAAACGTCGTCAGCGTTCTGGAGGGCTGGATTTAATTGTGGCACCAGTTAACAGGCCGGGTTGCAGGCATTTTGCTGTTGGGGTTTTTGGTGGATTTTAAATTCCATTGCTTTTTTAGGAGCTCTTCCCGCAGACACAAATTGCCGTGGTGGCTTCTGGTGCCTCTTTCGCGGAGCGTCAGAGTGGCAAAGACCCGGCTGGGATCTGAATCCCACTGGTGTCCATGTGGGACCAATGCTCAAACAGCTCCTGAACATGGAAAGAGCCCTGGGCTCTGCTGCTCTTTAATCTACAGATGTTTGTGTTTCCAGGCAGGGTGAGGCTGGTGGGGGGGTTTGGGCAATCCAGCCCAGAGAGGTCCCTGTTCTTTCAACAGTTACTTGCTAATGTGGGGAAAGAACCAAAGGATGCCCCTCTTCCTGTCCAACCCTCCCTCCAGCTGGTGCCTTCCACCGTCTCCCAGCACCGCCTAAAGGTGCAGGACCCTATTTAATTAAGTAATGAGAATTGAATATGATAGCTACAAGCATCAGCTAATTAAAAGGAGGGGAATTGCAAATGAGAAGTGCCAGGAATTCAGTGAAAATCAATCAAATCAAAGCGTCTCATCATCCTCCCAAATGGCCCTGATCTTCTCCCTCCTTAACCCTTTGTACCAGCAGATTTTGCTGGGGTTTAGGGAAGGATTCTGCAGAGAAACATCGTGGGAAAAGGTTCCAAAGGCATGTGGCCACCCCGGTGTTTTAATCCTCTCTGGAGCACGGCTGGCTCCTTGTCTCCTTCCCTCTCTGCACACACTCACCTGACTACTGGCAGGGCCCTTCCTCCTTTAAATTCTCACCAAAGAGCACGGCAGCAGCACCCACCGGAAGAGGAGGAAGAAAAATCTCATTTAATCAAAGAGAATATTAAAGCTGAGCTTTTTGTACAGCAACGGGCCTCAGATGGAGAAATCCCCTCCGTCAGCGGGGGGAAGAGCGGGGGAGAGGGAAGGAGATAAAAAGCATCAGAGTTTTAATTAAAAAGCTGCATCCTGCCTTCATTTGCAGCTTGTTTCCGGATCCCTTCATTAGGCTTCACCCTTTAAATGCTCGTTATGGGGGTTTGTACAAATTCCACTGACTCAGGGCATGTGTTTGCTTGGAAAAGCCCTTTTTGTCTGCAGGTTGGGTTCCTGGTGGGGTAGGGATGGGCCAGCAGCACAGGAAAGCAGCAGAAATTGTTGTCTCAGAGGGGGGAGCATCCTGACTCCGGGGATTTTCCACCTTTGGTCTCAGTGCCAGGCTGGCCTTTCCAACTGCAGGGATGCACATTCCAGCCCAGCCATCTCCACCTGGGGCTGCTTGTGAGCTTGCAGGAGGCAAAAAGGTGGAGCAAGATGTGTGATCCTTAAATCCATG